>NC_036653.1:3932135-4012410 GCF_002806865.2 Cucurbita pepo subsp. pepo
AAAAAAAAAAAAAAAAAAAAAAAAAAAAAAAAAAAAAAAAAAAAAAAAAAAACAAGAAAAAAAAAAACAAGAAATGGAGATTTGGTTCATCATCCTCGTCTCCCTCTGCATCAGCTATCTTCTAAGCTCCATTTTAAGCCATTTCCGAAGCTCCACCAAGCTCCCACCAGGCCCTCCTTCAATCCCCGTCATCTCCACTTTCCTATGGCTCCGCACATCCCCTCTCCAATTGGAGTCTTACCTCCGCACCGCCGTCGCCAAATACGGCCCCATCGTCACCCTCCGCATTGGCTCTCGCATCTCCATCTTCATAGCCGACCGCACCATTGCCCACAACGCCCTCCTCCAACACGGCGCTCTCTTCGCCGACCGCCCACCACCTCCTCCTTTGACCAAAATCCTCTTCAGCAACCAGCACAGCATCCACTCCGCCCCTTACGGTTCACTCTGGCGCCTCCTCCGCCGCAATCTCACTTCCCAAATCCTCCATCCTTCCCGTGTCAGGTCCTACGCTCCTGCTCGCAAGTGGGTTTTGAATATTCTTCTTAAACGCCTTCTCTCCCACTCTGAATCGGGAACTCCCGTCTGTGTTGCTGATCATTTTCAGTACGCCATGTTCTGTTTGCTGGTGCTAATGTGCTTTGGGGATAAACTTGACGAGCCCAAAATCAAAGAAGTCGAGAATGTGCAGCGTACGATGCTGCTAAATCTTAGCCGTTTTGGTCTCCTTAATTTCTCTCCTAAATTGACAAAGATTTTCCTTCCAAAACGCTGGGAGGAGTTTCTCCAACTAAGAAAGAACCAAGAGAGAGTCATAATCCCTCTAATCGAAGCAAGAAGGAAGGCCAACCAAAACAGAGGAAACAGAGGAAACAGAGGAAACAGAGAAAACAGAGAAGGTAAAGAAGAAGAAGAAGATGAAGATTTCGTGTTGTCGTATGTGGATACACTCCTCGAATTACGNCGCTGCTTGTTTGGCTTCAACCTTTTGCAGGAAAAAGTTATTGGTTATGATGCTATATTAGAAACCTCTTATATTTGTAAGTGGTACTAAGAACGAAAGGTCTTTTAGTTATCTTATTCTCAAAATTACTCTTGTTTGGAAGTGGTCTCATTTTTTTTACATATCCTATACTCTGATAGCTTTAAGAACACAAACACAATTTATGTCTTTAGCCCGCTAAACAAATACATATGAAGAATGGATGGGAAGATGTAGATAAACAAATATTATTGGTAATGGTAAACATTGATGGTTAAGAAAAGAAGTTACCCTACTTGTGTTTAGACCAGCTAAAGAAGCAATTTAAGCAATTTACGTGTTCCATTTGAGAACTTGTGATTATTTTTGGTTACTTAATCTTCTAGAAACTCTCTTGTTTTGGAAGTGCTAGTGCTTTCTTGTTATGGTTGAAAAAATAACCTAAGTTTATTAAGTGGAAGTGATAATTTAATTGAGAATGTAACTAACATGTTATTATTAAGGAATCATTCCACATTTTGGATTGGCTAATTTCCCATTTTTAATGTGAATTCAATCAAATTCTGTATTCTAGAGAGTTCAAAGTAATCAAATCTTGTTATTAATGAGGAGAAATTTCACATGGTATTCCATGGTGTCATAAGATGAAGTTACCCTAAAGAACACGAGCGATGAAGTTACCCTAAAAAACAAGAGCGATGAAGTTATGAAGTTACCCTAAAGAGCGATGAAGTTATGAAGTTACCCTAAAGAACAAGAGCGATGAAGTTATCCTAAAGAACACGAGCGATGAAGCTCACAAATGAACGTTGAATTGAATTGGCAACAAAATACGTGATAGTTTAATCTTCAAACGACGTTGAATTGACGACAAAATATGTGATAGTTGTGAATCTTCAAACGTCGTCTACTGTTGAGAACAAACTTCAAACTCTTCAAACTCCAAATTGATCAAGAAGAATGCTTCTACCCAAAAAATTAAAAGTAATTTTTTTTTAATCGAGATACCTATATCGGTTGAGACTATTCAAATTATGTTCAAATTATATTGGTCAGAGGTTATAAAGGTAGCTTATTATTAGCTTTACTTTAACTTTGTATATAAGAGATATATTATTGAATAAGATGAATTAAAATATTTTTTTAATAGTAAGAATATTTTTAAAAGTGTTAGGAAGGGTATTTTTGAAAATTCATAGGTCCGATTTGCTTTATAAGTTTGATTCAACAATCAATCACAAATACACAAAAAAAAAAAAAAAAAAAAAAAAAAAAAAAAAAAAAAAAAAAAAAAAAAAAAAAAAGCTCCACCAAGCTCCCACCAGGCCCTCCTTCAATCCCCGTCATCTCCACTTTCCTATGGCTCCACACATCCCCTCTCCAATTGGAGTCTTACCTCCGCACCGCCGTCGCCAAATACGGCCCCATCGTCACCCTCCGCATTGGCTCTCGCATCTCCATCTTCATAGCCGACCGCACCATTGCCCACAACGCCCTCCTCCAACACGGCGCTCTCTTCGCCGACCGCCCACCACCTCCTCCTTTGACCAAAATCCTCTTCAGCAACCAGCACAGCATCCACTCCGCCCCTTACGGTTCACTCTGGCGCCTCCTCCGCCGCAATCTCACTTCCCAAATCCTCCATCCTTCCCGTGTCAGGTCCTACGCTCCTGCTCGCAAGTGGGTTTTGAATATTCTTCTTAAACGCCTTCTCTCCCACTCTGAATCGGGAACTCCCGTCTGTGTTGCTGATCATTTTCAGTACGCCATGTTCTGTTTGCTGGTGCTAATGTGCTTTGGGGATAAACTTGACGAGCCCAAAATCAAAGAAGTCGAGAATGTGCAGCGTACGATGCTGCTAAATCTTAGCCGTTTTGGTCTCCTTAATTTCTCTCCTAAATTGACAAAGATTTTCCTTCCAAAACGCTGGGAGGAGTTTCTCCAACTAAGAAAGAACCAAGAGAGAGTCATAATCCCTCTAATCGAAGCAAGAAGGAAGGCCAACCAAAACAGAGGAAACAGAGGAAACAGAGGAAACAGAGAAAACAGAGAAGGTAAAGAAGAAGAAGAAGATGAAGATTTCGTGTTGTCGTATGTGGATACACTCCTCGAATTACGCCACCCCGAAGAGGACAATAGAAAGATAACAGATAACGAAATGGTCAGTCTATGCTCGGAATTCCTCGCCGGCGGCATCGATACCACCGCCACGACCATGCCGTGGATAATGGCGAATTTGGTGAAATACCCAGAAATCCAACACAAGCTTTTTGCAGAGATGAAAGGAGTAATGGGGGATGGAACATCGGAGGAGGTGAAGGAGGAGGATTTGGGGAAACTTCCATATCTGAAAGCAGTGGTTTTAGAAGGATTAAGAAGACACCCACCAGGGCTTTTCCTAGAAGCACGAGGGGTGAAAGAGGATATAGAATTCGAAAACTACGTGATACCCAAGAACGCGACTGTAAATTTCATGGCGACGGAGATGGGTCGGGGTGCAGACGTATGGGAAGATCCGATGGCGTTTAAGCCGGAGAGGTTCATGGGAGGAGGAGCGGCGGCGGCGTTTGATGTAACGGGGAGTAGAGAGATAAAGATGATGCCGTTCGGAGCAGGGAGGAGGATGTGTCCAGGATATGGTTTGGGGATTCTTCATTTGGAATATTACTTAGCGAATATGATATGGAGGTTTGAATGGAAGTCTGTGGATGGTGACGACGTTGATCTGTCGGAGAAGGTAGAGTTCACCGTTGTGATGAAAAACCCTCTGAAAGCCATCATAAGTCCCAGGTTTTGAATTTGTGACCTGAATTAGTGTGAGTTCATAGTCAGAAATGTTCTGACAGGTTATGTTGAAAAAATTAGAGTAACTATTTTATTTAAAGAATAATAAATGGAGAAAAATTATTAGTCGGAAACGGTCCCCGACGCATTTTCTACGTGGAATCCCATTTAAAAAGATAAGTGGAGAATTTCGAGAGAATGTAGAACAAAATAGATGGTAGAGATGGGAACGGGAAACCTATTCCCGTACATACTGTGCACGGAATCCCAATTTCGAAAATGTGAAGAATTACGAGAGAATGTGGAACAAAATAGGTGGCAGAGATGGGAACGAGGAAGGCTTTCAAGGCATTATACTTTCAAGCATGTTAATTTCGTGGGTATCTAATGAAACTTTGAATCATACTGTCCNAAAAACAAGAAATGGAGATTTGGTTCATCATCCTCGTCTCCCTCTGCATCAGCTATCTTCTAANATGCTACTAACATGTCTTGTTAGAAAGAAAATCCTAACGATCAATGAACATATCATAGATTTGAATCTTTACGTCTAAACTAGTAGACCAATATTTGTTGGAAAAAAAAAAAAAAAAATTTTGAAAAACAATTACCATAAAATAACAATTTTCAAATAATATTAAGAAAACGTGGGCTCCATGCTGCTTACCGTGACATATATAGCTCGATCTCCGGTCATGTGATTGCTCGCTCTGTCTTTACTTGGTCCTTCTCCATCTGTGAAGCGGTTTGTCACAACTTGAGCATCAACTGGTTGGGCATTTCGCTTTTGGTACAACAATTGGTATTTGGGGTACAACAGGTTGTGATCGATCTTGCTCCGCTTTTGATACAACAATTGTTATCAGAACATTGTTGTTGTGGCATCGAAATCCCTGCTGCAACAAAAGGAGTGAGATTACTGAAGCACAACAAAAAAACAATTACAGACCAAAAGCGGAAAGACGTGAATGTCAAGAATTATTTGTTCCAAGCCATTGATCAAACTATTGTAGAAATAATTTTCAATAGAGATACTGCAAACAAATTTGGGACTTTATGAAACAGAAGTATCACGGTTCCACAAGAGTCAAGACAAGAGAACACAACTGTAAACTCTTACGAAAAAATTTGAAGTCCTATGGATGAAAGAGAACAAGAGTGTTGATGCATATTTTGCTCGAACTCTCACCATTGCAAATAAGATGAAAATTCATGGCGAAAACACGAAACAAGTGGGGATTATTGAAAAAATCTTGAGATCATTGACCTCAAGATTTGATTATGTTATATGTTCGATTGAAGAGTCTAGTCACTTAGAAACTTTAACTATCTATGAATTGCAAAGTAGCTTGCTAGTACATGAGCAAAGACTAAATGGACGTGCAAGTGATCAACAAGCATTAAAGGTGACATACGATAATAGAATCGGTGGAAGAGGAGGTGATCGAGCTCGTAGAACTTTTTGAGGAAGCGGTAGACATCCATTAAACAAAACTACAGTTGAGTGTTATAAATGTCATTATTTAGAACACTTTATATACGAGTGTTTTCAACGGGGGGAAGGAAGCAAATTATGCTGATCTTGAGGAGGAAGAAGAAATGTTGTTGATGTCATATGTGGAGCTCAACCGATCGAGGAGGGAAGATGTTTGGTTCCTTGATTCAAGGTGTAGCAAACAAGGATTGCATATGCAGTGATTGCACGGTGGGAAAGCAACTTAGAGTGATTGCACGGTGGGAAAGCAACTTAGGGATGCATTTCTAAAGAGATGTTTATAGATAGCAATAGACAGACTGCAACTGGTACATGCAAACATCTGTGAACCCCATCAAACCTCTTTCCAACGGTAAGAGAGATATTTCATAAGCTTTACTGATAATTGCAGCTGCAATGTGTGGATATATTTTCTTGCTGAAAAATCTGAAGCCTTTACTATCTTCAAGAATTACAAAAATTTTGTTGAGAAAAAAGACGGGAGATTTTATTTGTTGTCTGCGTATAGATAAGGGTGGAGAGTTCACCTCTCATGAGTTCAATATTTTTTGCAAAACTAATGATATCAGTAGACAACTTACTACAACCTACATTTCCCAACAAAATGGTGTAGCTGAGCACAAAAACAGAACAATCAGGAGCATGGTTAAAAGTATATTATCAGAGAAGCAAGTTCCAAAGAATNAACAATTTTCAAATAATATTAAGAAAACGTGGGCTCCATGCTGCTTACCGTGACATATATAGCTCGATCTCCGGTCATGTGATTGCTCGCTCTGTCTTTACTTGGTCCTTCTCCATCTGTGAAGCGGTTTGTCACAACTTGAGCATCAACTGGTTGGGCATTTCGCTTTTGGTACAACAATTGGTATTTGGGGTACAACAGGTTGTGATCGATCTTGCTCCGCTTTTGATACAACAATTGTTATCAGAACATTGTTGTTGTGGCATCGAAATCCCTGCTGCAACAAAAGGAGTGAGATTACTGAAGCACAACAAAAAAACAATTACAGACCAAAAGCGGAAAGACGTGAATGTCAAGAATTATTTGTTCCAAGCCATTGATCAAACTATTGTAGAAATAATTTTCAATAGAGATACTGCAAACAAATTTGGGACTTTATGAAACAGAAGTATCACGGTTCCACAAGAGTCAAGACAAGAGAACACAACTGTAAACTCTTACGAAAAAATTTGAAGTCCTATGGATGAAAGAGAACAAGAGTGTTGATGCATATTTTGCTCGAACTCTCACCATTGCAAANCAATATACTGGACAATGCACATGCTCAACAGAAGTTCTACATGGGTAGCGAAAGATATGACTACTGAGGAGGCTTGGAGGGACGTTAAACCTAACGTTGACTATTTTTTAGTTTTTGGATGTATTGACCATGTTTCTGTATCGGACGATAATAGAAAGAAATTAGATGATAAAGTTTTCAGTGGGTGCTTCCAGGGATGAGTGAAGAGTCTAAAGACTCTATGATTTAGTGTTCAAGAAAATAGTTGTAAGCAACCATTTGATTTTTGAAGAAAATAAGTGTTGGAATTAGATGAAAGTAATGAAGAAGCTAGACTTATACCCTCGAATGGGAAGATAGTAATACAGAAGGAAGTGAACATGACCAAAGTGAGGAAGAATCTGAAGAGGGGGTGGTAGAAGAAGAGGAAGTTAGTGAGTCATCTGAATCAAATTCTTCAAGACGGGAAGAAAACACACAAGAAGTGAGGAACAAAGGAGCACCATTATGAATGGAAGATTATGTGAGCGGGAGATAATTTTCTGAAGAAGCTGAACACAACAATTTAGTTCTCTTAACCTCAACTATAGATCCGGCTACCTTCGTTGCAATGGACTTGTTGATAGAAGCTATCAAACGAAATGAGACTTGGGAGTTGACAGATTTGCCTAAAGGAATGAAGAAGATTGGAATAAAGTGGATTTTCAAAACCAAACTCAACAAAAATGGCGAAGTTGATCGATCACACCCATCTCCAACAGCAAAAAGAAGTATTTTATTAGTTTCATCGATGATTTCAGTCGAAAAACTTGAATTTTATTCTTAGTGGAAAAATCAGAACCATTCTCCATTTTAAACGATTCAAGAGTATGGTTGAAAAAGAAATTGGTATATACTTGAAGGGCTTGAGAACTAATCGGGGTGGCGAATTCATATCCAAAGAATTCACTAGCTTTTGTAATGAAAATGATATTCAAAGGCAACTGACAGTTGCTTATACTCCGAAACAAAACGGCATGACAGAAAGGAAAAATAAGAAAATTATGAATATGGTTAGATAGCAGCAAACTGGACGGTTCATATTCTTAATAGAAGCCCCACTCTAGCCGTGAAGTATATGACTCCAGAAGAAGCTTGGAGCAAACATAAACCATCAGTTTCACGTTTCATAATTTTTGGATGTATTGCGCATGTTCATGTCCCAAACAACAAAACAACAAATCTTGAGAATAAAAGTTTGAAGTGTGAATTATTTGGAGTTAGGGAGGAGTTAAAGACATACAGACTTTATGATCCAGTCTCACAGAAACTATTTGTTAGTAGAGATGTGAAGTTTAAGGAAGAAAATGGCTGGGATTGGCATAAAACCCATAAAAAAGAAGTTACAATTGATCTAGAATTGAGTAATGATACTTGCAATGAAGTTGAATGCTCGAAGGATGAAGTATATAATGATGATTCATGTGAGTCAACACAAGAACACTCATTTGTTGATGCTGAAATAAGAATTAGGAGGCCACCAAGATGGATGGATGATTATGAGAGTGTTGAAGGTTTTTTTTCTGATGACGAAAATATGACGTATCTAGCTTTGTTTGCAGGAGGTGATCCTATTCATTACACAGAAGCCGCTAAAAACTCTGAATAGAGAAAAGCTATGGATGCAGAAATAGAAGCCATTGAAAGAAATGATACTTGGAAATTGCGGACATCATGGCTATGTTGGGGGTTTGTTCAGAGTCGAGTATAAACTAATGCCGCTAGCATTTAGTTTAAGGGAGAATGTTAAAAGGTATAAACTAGTTTGTGATTCCTTGTAAGGACTCATGACCCATGTTGAGTGCAACGACCCAGATCCACCGCTAGCAGATATTGTCCTCTTTGTGCTTTCCCTTGTCTCAAGGCTTTAAAACGAGTCTGCTAGTGGAAGATTTCCACACCCTTGTAAAGGGTCTTCTTTTCTCCTCCCCAACCAATGTGGGACATCACATTGAGATTTTGGATTAGGATTCGAAATACGGGTTCGGCTTTGCAGCATGATCTAAGATCACATTAATTATTCCTCATTTCTAGTGAAGACTATCTCCGCAAGCCAACACAAGTCCTTCCAGCATGCTTTATACTCACTAACATGTATTTTTCCAATAAAATACGCTTAACTATGAAGTTCTTATGATTGAACATTGAGAAAGAAGATGCACCTTTGTATGATAGGTAATGACTTCCAATTCTTTTAAGCATTTTTTAATCATCCTATCTTCAAGATCGCGCTCATTTGAATGTGGTCTTGATTTTCTTACCTATCTTGTACCTGAGTGATAGCGTCAAGAAATGAAGAACGGATTGAAAAAGGTACAAAAACAAATATTATTGCTAATAGTATACATGGATTGTTAAAAAGCAATTTACGTGATCCATTTAAGAACTTATTAATTTTGGATACTCATATACATTTTTAGAACTCTAAATATGACATGTTATTAAGTAATAATTCGAGATTTTGACCTTATGTCTATAGTCATGAGATGAAGCTACCCTTAAGAATACGAGCGATGAAGCTGACAAACAGACGTTGAATTGACAACAAAATACGTGATAGTTATCAATGTTTCAAACAACGATTACTATTAAGAACAAACTTCAAACTCCAAATTGATAGAGGAGAAGGATTCTACTTAAGGAACTAAACGTAACTTTTCTTCAATCGAACTATATCTGTATCGGTTGAGCTTATTTAGATTATATCGATTAAAGGTTGCTTATTATTACAGTTACTTAGCTTTGTAGATAAGAGATATGTTCTCTCATTTATTGAATACGATGAATTAAAACTTTTGTTTTCTTCTCCAAAACATTGAGTTTTCTTTATTACTACTCAATCTCATCGGGTCGTGTTGTATAACTAAAAACACACCACTTAGCTTTTCCTCAACAAAGCCAAACAAAAATGTCAGAAATCCAATCTTATAGATTACATCCATTTTTACTCATACATGATATTAAAACTTAACCGGATACATTTTTTCAAAGCATTGTCTATGGAACTCACCAAACAATATGGAAATTTTTCTTTAGACAAATGGTCAACCAAGTAGAGTTATGTCTTAACGAGCTTCGAGCTTAAATACTAAGTTAAATTACAAAAGTAGTCCTATACATTATCATATAATTTAAAAAAAAATATCCTTATTTTAACCCATTTACAATATTAGATGAAAAATTAAGATAAAGATGATGGGATGATATTAGTGTTCTAATTTTTATTTTAGGTCATTATCACACCATTTAAAGTGCTAATCTTTATCGGGACGAGTTGATGAGTGTTACTATGTGTATATGTGTATATATATATATATATATATATATATATATATATGTGGGTATGAGTTTTTTGATTGGATTCAACAAAAATAACAAGCAGAGAAAATGGCGATGTGGTTCATCATTGTCATCTCCCTCTGCATCAGCTATCTTCTAAGCTCCATTTTAAGCCATTTTCGAAGCTCCACAAAGCTTCCACCAGGCCCTCCTTCAATCCCCATCATCTCCACTTTCCTATGGCTCCGCACATCCAATCTCCAATTGGAGTCTTACCTTCGCACCGGCGTCGCCAAATATGGCCCCATCGTCACCCTCCGCAGAGGCTCTCGCCTCTCCATCTTCATCGCCGACCACTCAATTGCCCACAAGATCCTCGTCCAAAACGGTGCTCTGTTTTCCGGCCGTCCACCGGCGCAACCCGTTAGCAAGGTTTTAACCAGTAACCAACACAGCATCAGCTCTGCCTCTTACGGCCCACTCTGGCGTCTCCTCCGCCGCAATCTCACTTCCCAAATCCTTCATGCTTCTCGAGTTAAGTCCTATAATCGAGCTCGCAAGTGGGTCTTGGATATTCTTATTAATCGGCTTGTTTCTCATTCGAAATCTGAAACTCCCGTTACCGTCATCGATCATTTTCATTACGCCATGTTTTGTTTGTTGGTGTGGATGTGCTTTGGCGATAGGCTTGACGAATCCCATATCAGGGAAATCATGGACGTGGAGCGAGCGGTTGTATTGAGTTATGAGCGTTTCAATGTTCTCAATTTCTGGCCTAAATTCACCAAGATTTTGCTCCGAAAACGCTGGGAGACGCTTCTCCAACTAAGAAAGAACCAAGAGGACGTCATAATTCCATTGATTGAAGCTCGCCGGAAGGCCAATCAAAACAGAGGAAACAGAGGAAACAGAGTAAACAGAGCAAGCAGAGCCGAAACTGAAGAAGAAAAAGAAGAATTCGTGGTGTCATATGTGGATACCCTTCTCGATTTGGAGATACCAGACGAGGACAATAGAAAGCTTACCAATGAGGAGATTGTGACCATATGCTCGGAATTCCTCAACGCCGGCACCGACACCACGTCGACGGCGCTGCAATGGATAATGGCGAATTTAGTGAAATACCCAGAAATCCAACACAAGCTTTTTGCAGAGATAAAAGGAGTAATGGGGGATAGAACAGGGGAAGAGGTGAAGGAAGAGGATTTGCGGAAGGTTCCATATCTGAAAGCGGTGGTTTTGGAAGGATTAAGAAGACACCCACCAGGGCATTTCGTGTTACCACACGCAGTGAAAGAAGAAACAGAGTTGGAAAATTACGTGATACCAAAGTATGGGACGGTAGATTTCATGGTGGCGGAGATGGGTTGGGATCCAAAAGTGTGGGAAGATCCGGCGGCGTTTATGCCGGAGCGGTTCATGAAAGGAGGGAAAGAAGAGGCAGAAGAAGTGGCGGAGTTTGATGTAACAGGGAGCAAGGAGATAAAGATGATGCCGTTCGGAGCAGGGAGGAGGATATGCCCAGGATATGGTCTGGCGTGTTAGAATTGGTCAATCCATTAGAATAGCTTGAAGTTAGTCATGCCATAAGAATAGGCTTACTTCGTTAGTTTCCTATGAAATCGGATCTATTAGTTAATCTTTTGCCAATATAAATAGAATATGTCCTCAATAGTCTGAGGTACAGTTTTGCATAAACTTGATATGGCGATTCTTCATTTGGAGTATTTCCTTGCTAATTTGGTTTGGCGGTCGGAATGGAAGGCCGTGGAGGGAGACCAAGTTGATCTGTCGGAGAAGTTAGAGCTTACCGTTGTCATGAAAAAGCCTCTGAAAGCAATAATCCATTCACGGGGATAATTTGAGTTTACTTATTTTGAAATTTATTAAACATAGTTGTGATTTCCTAATTTAGTGCAATAAGAGTTTGAATTAGTTATGAATACTTAATCATTTAATATTTGAAAACTATATTAGTCATAGAATATATTCTAAATCAGTCAAATTTGATTAATAATATATTTTATTTTATTCGGTTTATATTTTATGGTATTAATTAGTATCTTGTATATGATTGAGAGGTTGAGAGGGGTGAATATTAATGAAGATTCGACAGTTAGATCCTAATTCTATTTCTTATTTTTAAATCTGTATTATTTGTGGATTCTATTTCTTATTCTTAAATCTATATTCTTTGTTGATTCTATTTCTTATTCTTAAATCGGTATTCTTTGTTGAGTAATAATATTTTCATATCTATTAACACTTTTGAGTGGTAGATATTGTATCAGTTGGTATCATAGCCAAGTTGGTGACCAGCGTTTGATATTATTACTCAAACGAGATGAATGGTGGAAGTGCTCCTATGGGTATATCTATGGAAAAGCTTGTTAGCAATAACTATAGTTATTGGAAGTTATGTATAGAAGCTTATCTACCAGGGCAAGATTTGTGGGATTTATATTGGAAGTTATGTATGGGAGCTTATCTACCAGGGCAAGATTTGTGGGATTTAATTGAAGGTGATGACATAGAAATTCTAGTAGATATTCCACAGAATGTAGAATTACGCCGACAATGGAAGATCAAATGCGGAAAAACCTTATTTACCTTGCGAACTTTGATTAGAAGGAATATATTGATCATGTTCGTGATTTAAAGTCACCAAAGAAAGGATGGGAAACACTTCAAAAGTTGGTCTCAAAGAAAAATACCGCTCGATTGCAATTTCTAGAGAATGAACTAGTTGTGTTAACTCAAGGTAATTTTTCTATTGAAGAATATTTCTTGAAAGTGAAAAATCTATGTTCTGAAATTTCAGAATTAGATGCTGAGGAGCCAGTGACCGATGCTCGATTACGACGTTATCTCATTCGTGGAATACGAAAAGACTTTATACCATTTATTTCCTCAATACAAGTGAGGGCAAATCAGCCTTCAGTTATTGAATTGGAGAATCTTCTTTCCCCAAAGTCAGAAGATGTGTTGTATGTCAAAGATCAAAGGAGACAGAATTTTCATTCAAAACCTTCATCAAGCAATGAGAATTAACTCAGAAATTAGGAGTCGTCAAAGAAGTCATTTAAAGCTTGTTACATGTGTGAAAAACCTAGTCATTTTAAACGAGATTGTCAGGTGAAAGTGGTGTGTCATCGTTGCAAAAAGTCAGACCATATCAAGCCAAATTGCCGAGTTAAAATGCAGGAATCAGAAGTAAATGTTGTACATGAAAGTAAAAGTTCTTCAAATCCAATTTGGGAACACTGCTTAACCACTGAGGTTCTTGACCAGCCTGTTGTGCGCCGAAAGTGGAACAAATGTACTCACAACACCAATGGACGAAATTACACAAAGAGACACCAAGATATTTACGTGGTTTGGAGAGAAGAAGTTCCCCCACATCCACGGGTAGCAACCAATCACTAATAAACAAAGTGTTACAAGTTAATACCTCACTATCACACTACAAAGACTCTCACCAATATGTCCTCTATTCTTTAGGACTAATTAGTCCTATTCCTTGGGACTTTAAGTTTCTTTCTGCTGATATTTTTAGGTTCAACCATGATTGTAAAGGCTATATAATGCCATGCTTAGAATTAATAAAACAACACTGGAGATCCAATTGTTTATGTTCTCTACTCTAACAATCTGCTGCTGAACTTATCAAGTTTTGTGTGTCACATTGTATTTCTTGAGTGACATATTGGTGAGGGTCTTTGTAGTGTGATAGTGAGGTATTCACTTGTAACACTTTGTTTGTTAGTGATTGGTTGCTACCCGTGGATGTAGGGGAACTTCTTCTCTCTGAACCACGTAAATATCTTGGTGTCTCTTTGTGTAATTTCGTTCATTGGTGTTGTGAGTACATTTGTTCTGCTTTCAGCGCACAACAAGTGGTATCAGATCCTGATTGTGGTATTTGGGGTATTGTGAAAGTTTTGGCCTTATCGATCACTAGACGTGCTCACAATCGTGCTTATTTTCTTGAAAATCAATTTTCAAGAATTGTGTTTTTTAGTTACATCCAGATTAATTATTGCAAATGGCAGAATTATCTGGAATTAAATCACAGCGTGGATCGAGATTGTTGAGTTCCATTCTCGAAGTAGAGAAATTTGATGGAACCAATAATTTTGGTGTTTGGCGAGGTGAAGTTAGCGATTTGCTGGTCATGCAAGATCTTGATGCTTCTCTCCAAAAGGAGATGCCTAAAGACATGACAGACGCCGAATGGACGAAATTAAATCGACAAGCTTGTGGAATTATTCGATCCTATCTTGGCAAGGATCAGAAATATCCATTTATGAAGGTTACCATGGCGAAAGAATTATGGGACAAGCTTGAGGCGAAATATATGAAGAAGAGTGTGGAAAATAAACTCTATTTGAAGAAGAAACTCTTCCGTTTTGACTACAAGAAAGGTATCTCAATGAGTCAATGACTGAGCATTTGAATGATTTTAACAAAATCATCACTGATTTGCTCAATCTAGATGTTACAATTAATGAAGACAAGGCGTTGTTGCTGTTGAATGCTTTGCCGGAATCCTATGAGTTTTTAGTAACCATCGTACTACATGGACTCACTGATATTGTTTTTGAAGATGTTTCAAATGCCTTAATGAATAATGAGGTACGAAAGAAGGAAAAGGAGACATATCAAGACTCTAGCACAAATGTTCTCACTGCTCGTGGAAGGACTTCTACTTGGAAAAAGAGCGAATGTGGAAAGTCTCAATCAAAGTCGAGAGGTAGATATGATAATTGGAGAAAACTCGATAAAAATGAGTGTGCATATTGTCGACAGAAAGACCATTGGAAGAAAGATTGCCCGATCTTAGAAGAGAAGGGGTTGAAGTCCAATGTTGTTAGAGATGACGACACTGATACATATAATGCCTTGACGATCTCTTTATCAGTTAGCCAAACCAGTGAATGGATTCTTGATTCTGGGTGCTCCTATCATATGTGTCCCAACAAAGAAATGTTTTTGGACTTCAAAGAGTTCAATGGTGGAGTTGTCTATATGAGCAATGATAGTACTTGCAAGATGATGGGAGTCGGCTCAGTACAAATCAAGATGTTTGATGGGGTTATACAAAAACTCAATGATGTGAGGTATGTCCCAGACTTGAAGAAAATTTGATTTCCCTTGGCATTTTGGATGCGAGTGGTTATCACATCATTTTGGAAGGAGGGAATTTGAAAGTAGCTCGTGGAGCTTTGGTGGCAATTAAAGGAACTAGAAGAGGTAGCATATACTACCTCAACGGAACCACAATAATTGGGCATGCTGCTGTGGCAAGTTCGAAAGAACAAGACATATCGAAATTATGGCACATGAGACTTGGGCATGCTGGTGAGAAGGCGCTTCAAACATTGGTGAACCAAGGAGTCCTTAAGGGTGCCACAACTTGTAAAATTGATTTCTGTTAACATTGTATATTTGGTAAACAAAAAAATGTGAAATTTGGTACAGCTATACACCAAACAAAGGGTATTTTGGATTATGTTCACACTGATGTATGGGGTCCCACGAAGAATGTCTCATGGGAGGAAAGAGGTGGTTTGTCACCTTTATTGATGACTACTCGATGAGAGTTTGGATGTATCCCATGAGGCACAAAAACGAGGTTCTCCAAATCTTCCTAGAGTGGAAGAAAATGGTAGAGAATTAGACGGACAGGAAAATTAAAAAGCTGAGATCAGACAACGGTGGAGAATATACTTATGATCTATTCCTTAAAGTATGCCGAGATGAAGGGATCATTCGACACTTCACTGGTCCTGGTAAGCCGCAACAAAATGGAGTTGCTGAGAGAATGAACCAGACATTAATAGAGAAGGGTCGATGCATATTGTCTCAAGCAGGATTGAGTAAGACATTCTAGGCTGAGGCTCTGAGTTATGCAGTTCACTTGATGAATCGTTTACCTGTTTCTCGAAATGGTGGGAAAACTCCGCTTGAGGTATGGTCGGGTACTCCTGTTAGTGATTATGATAATTGCATGTGTTTGGGTGTTCTGCTTATTATCATGTGACAGGCTCAAAGCTGAATCCTAGAGCAAAAAAAGCCAAGTTTATGGGCTTTAGCAAAAGCGTAAAGGTCTATAGGTTATGGTGTCCAGAAACAAGTAAGATTGTTAATAGTCGAGATGTGACATTCGATGAGTCTGGAATGTTTTTGCAGAAAATTGAAAATAATGGCGAGGCATTGAAACAGGTGGAGAAGGTGGTGTTCTCTCGTGATATGGTTGCTCCTACTAAAGAACCTATTGATTAGGTAGATAATAACTCTGATGTCTTAGAACAAGAGGAGTAAAGCCTTGTAAATGAAAGAGTGGAGGAACCTGAGTTCATCACCAGGAATAGACCACGAAGGAAAATTCGAAAACCTGCAAGGTTTGATGATATGATAGCATATGCTTTCCCTTTGATTGATGGAGTTCCCAACAACTACAAAGATACTATCCAGAGCCCGGATAGATTGCACTGACAAAAGGTTGTGAATCAGGAGATAGCAATCATTGGAGACAAATCAAACTTGGGATTTGGTACAATTTCCAAAAGGTAAGAAGAAAATTGGTTGTTAATGGGTTTTTGCAAAAAAAAGAAGATTCTTCTAGTATATGTTATAAGGCTCGACTTGTGGCTCAAGGCTATGCACAAAAAGAAGGTATTGATTACAATGAAATTTTCTCACCTGTGGTAAAACATTCTTCCATTCGAATTTTGTTGGCTTTGGTTGCTCAATTTAATCTTGAGCTTGTACAACTCGATGTAAAAACTGCCTTTTTGCATGGAGATTTGGAAGAAGAAATATATATGGCGCAACCGGTTGGTTTTCGAGTAGTTGGACAACAACATTTGGTATGCAGATTGAAGAAATCTTTGTATGGGCTGAAGCAACAACATGGTAGAGCATATGTATACTCATAGTCAATTTGATCATTGTGTGTATTATCGGTGTCTTGATGATGGATCGTTTATCTATTTGCTCTTATACGTTGATGACATGTTAATTGCTTCAAAGAGAAAGGTGGAGATTGATAAGCTCAAAGATCAACTTTCTAAAACATTTGAAATGAAAGATTTACGCAATGCAAAGAGAATACTTGGAATGGAGATAGAGCGAGATCGAAAAAAAGGTATAGTCTGGTTGACTCAGTCTCAATATCTACGCAAGGTATTGACAAGATTTAGTTTGAATAATCCAACCAAACCCGTTGGTACTCCACTTGCTCCTCATTTCAATCTTAGTGCTTCCATGTGTCCAAGTTCTGACGATGACAAAAGGTATATGGAGAATATTCCTTATACAAATGTTGTTGGTGCTTTGATGTATGCTATGGTATGTACTCGACCTGATCTTTCACACGTAGTAAGCATGGTGAGTCGTCATATGCATAATCCTGGTAAAGAGCATTGGCAGGCTGTCAAATGGATTCTTAGGTACCTTCTTGGTACTATTGATGTTGGTATTAAGTTTCAAAAACAAGAAATGTTTAATCATGACAACCTTGTAGTTGGTTATGTGGATTCTGATTATGCTGGTGATTTGGATAAGCGACGATCTACTACGGGTTATTTATTTACTATGGCTGGTGGACCTTATGACAAGGTGGAGATTGTTGTAAATTGTCATAAGGTCCTATTCTTTAGGACTGATGAGTCATATTCTTTGAGACTTTAAGTTTCTTTCTGCTGATATTTTTAGGTTCAACCATGATTGTAAAGGCTATATAATGCCATGCTTAGAATTAATAAAACAGCACTGGAGATCCAATTGTTTATGTTCTCTACTCTAACAATCTGCTGCTGAACTTATCAAGTTTTGTGTGTCACATTGTATTTCTTGAGTGACATATTGGTGAGAGTCTTTGTAGTGCGATAGTGAGGTATTCACTTGTAACACTTTGTTTATTAGTGATTGGTTGCTACCCGTGGATGTAGGGGAACTTCTTCTCTCCGAACCACGTAAATATCTTGGTGTCTCTTTGTGTAATTCCGTTCATTGGTGTTCTGAGTACATTTGTTCCGCTTTCGGCGCACAACACAGCCAACAAATGTGACTTCAGCTGTACACCAAGATGATGTCTCTGCCAATGCTCATGCCTTTATAGACTACAATGAAGAATGAATTGTCGATTTTGGTTGCTCTCATCATGCAACTGGAAACGAAACTCTTCTATTAGACGTTCGTCCACATTGTCAAAAGAAGGTTATTGTGACAGCTGATAATTCAATGCATCCTGTGACGAAAGAAGGAGATTTGAATGATGGAAGTGTTCTATTCAAGGACGTTTATCCTGTTCCTGGTTTGAAGAAAAATCTTGCTTCTGTATCACAAATAATAGATTCAGAAAGGTATGTTCTTTTTGGTCCTAAAGATGTTTAAATACTCTCTAATGTGAAACATGTTGATGCTGATATCCAGTTTTGTGGAAAAAGAAAAATATCTTTGTATGTTTTATCAGCTAGTGATGAATATATCAAGAAAGTTGGTCATAATGCAAGCTCAACTCTTTGGCATGCTCGTTTCGGTCATGTGAGTTTTTAGTTGTTGCAGAAAATATCCACAAAACAACTTCTTGATGGTGTCTCTGTCTTTAAAGATATTCATCATGATGAGGTTTGTCCAGGCTGCCAATATGGCAAGTCTCATCGTCTTTCTTTCGCAAGCTTAAAGAGTAGAGCTTCAACAGTATTAGAATTGATTCATTCTGATCTTTTGGGACCGACGCGAACAGCAAGCTATACCGGCCTTCATTACATGATGGTGTTTGTGGATGGTTTCTCTCACTTCAGTTAGGTATACTTCTTAGAACACAAAAGTGAACATTTTCAAAGTTTATTCAGTTTAAGCATGATGTGGAAAAAGAATTTAAATTGAAAATCAAGTGCTTGCGCACGGATAATGGAGGGGAATTTCTTTCAAATGATTTTATGAAATACTGTAAGGAGCATGAGATTTAGCGTCAATTGACTTGTCCATGAACCCCGCAACAAAATGGGGTGGCTGAGCGCAAGTTAGCTCATCTTACATCAGTTTGCTTGTCTTGGCTGCATGCGAGGAGTCTTCCACGAGAGATATCATACCATTGTGGAGATCTATTATTACTAACAGGAACGTGTCACACCGTGCGGTTTGAAAAGTATAATCATTGTAACCTTACAGCTTGAATTTGTCACACCGCATAGTTTTTGTTAGGATTGTACAACAACGCACACGCTCGATCTAGATGAACACAAAGAACAGGATAGAGAAGAGTGCAAGGAGAACTCTGGCTAAAAGAATTTTTCTATTGATGACTTCACGTATGTACAGTAAGAGAGAATTACAGAGAATAGAAAAGTACATCTCAAAGCTCTACCGGACGGGATATATATATATAGTTCAGTTTACTATATATAGCTTTACCAGATTTAACTATCTACTATATATAACTATTTACTATATATAGCTTTACCCAATTTAACCATCTACTATATATAGCTATTTACCATATATAGGTTTACTGGATATAGCCTTACCAAATATAGCTTTACCGGATATAACCGTTGACCAAGCTATAAATAAGCATCAGGCTCCATAACCTAACAATTCTCCCACTTGGAGACTGATCTAGTCAACCAAGAATTTCATTCTCAAACGACCATGAGCATCTTCATGGTCTTCATGGCACCATATCAATTGAGGCTTTGCACAACCTCAATATTCCAACATCAACACATTTTGTCAACATGTTTGCTGGATTCTTTGCACCCTCTATCTTCTCCAAACACATCACCATCTTTCACTAACCTGCAAGTGAAATGGTATCGTCTTCTGTGTTTTCTCTTGAAATGATAGACCGGGTTCCTTCGCCAACTGTTTGACACTCTGACTATCTCTGTAAAGAATATCTTCGTGCTACTTCTTGCCCATTCTTCCAGATAGTCAGTCATCCATATCGTCTTCTTTCCAGCTTCAACTATTGCCACGTACTCAATGTCAGTACAACGCATTTTTGAAGCCTAGACGTCCCATCATCCATGGCTTGCTCCTACTTGGTTGTATCCTCCAACTGTAGGGTCTCATCAAAGGGTTGTGGTTCCCTTTCATCAGCAACAGATAGTGTAATGAAGGTACATACATATCTGGTACTCTGATAGTACAGGATGATCTTCTCAACACCAGTTCAGGTGTCACTTGCTCCACTGCTGATTCCTCCGCAACAACCTCAGGAGTTTGTTGAGTATCTGCTACAAGATCACTTGGTGATTTTCTCCGCAACTCAACCTCAACTCCCACTTGCTTTGTTGTCTTGGAACCTTGCTCCACATCTGGTTCCTCAGCAGTAGTCTCAGGAGTTTCTTGAGTATCTGCTACAACATCACTAGGTGAGTTTCCCTGCAACTCAAGCTCAACTCCCACTTGCTTCGTGGTCTTGGAACCTTGCTTCACATCTGGTTCCATTTCCAATCGCACTTTCTTCAATTCTCTGGCGGTCCTTGTGAAGCTAACTCGTTTCTGCTTGCTCATAACGTAGTTCTCACAACGACCCACATCAACAAATTTCAGACCTTCTAAAACTCCTTTCGCAGCCAGCCTCTTCATTCCTTTCGCGCTCATAGGTTCAAGTCTATTGTGCCGTAGACTTTAATTTGAAGCACTCTCAGCAACAGCAGCTATGTTCATACACCCTGCAGTGGTGTATAAGGTTCCAGATTTTGAGCCACGTGCTACCACCGTAGCACCCTTCATAATCTTCCACGAACTCTTCCCTAACTTTGTTGCATAACCTGTGCTGTCCAACTGACCAATAGAGATCAGGTTCCTTCAGAGACCAGAAATATATCTGACATCCTTTAATGTCCACTGATTTTCTGCTGGAGTTTTTATGCAGACATCTCCTTTTCCTTTAATCTCCAAATCTTTGTTGTCGGCAAGATACACCTTCTCGAAATTTCCAGACTTGAAATTCCAGAACAACTCTTTATTTGGAGACGAATGAAAAGATGCACCTGAATCCAAAATCTAGGATTCAATCGAACTGTCCACGCTAAGGATTAGAGCATCCCCAATGTCTTCTGCTGAATTTATAGAATCATCACATCTCCAGATTTGTGATTCTGCTTTCTCTTTGGTCTTGTACAACCTGTCCGAAAGTGACCTTTTTCTCCACAATTCCAACACGTTACGTTTGGTCTATTTGGAGATTTTTCTCGGTTCTTTGATTTTGATCGCCCTTTGTTTGGGCCCTTCGGTTTACTTCTTCCCCTTCGATCAACACTGAGAGCATTGCCTGATGAATCTCCAGTTTCCCGTTTGCGAATACTTTCGCTGAGAACTACATCTCGAATTTCATCAAACTTCAGTTTATCAGATCCTCGGGAACTGCTGATTGCGGCAACAACAGTATCCCATGACTCGGGTAAGGATGACATCAAAATCAACGCTTTAATTTCATCTTCGAAATTAATTTCCACCGAACCCAGTTGACTTATGATCATATTGAATTCATTTATATGATCCGCAACACGTCCACCTTCAGACATCTGTAGATTGAACAATCTACGCATCAAATACACCTTGTTCATAGCCGACGGTTTTTCATACATATTTGACAGCGCCTTCATCAGATCTGACGTTGTCTTCTCCTTGATGATGTTAAACGCCACGTTTCTGGATAGCGTCAACCGGATCATCCCTAAGGCTTGTCGATCCTTGAGCTTCCACTGTTCCGTGGTCATGGTATCCGGCTTCACCCCCAACAGAGGTTCGTGAAGATCTTTCTGGTACAGATAATCTTCAATCTGCATCTTCCAGAAACCGAAATCGGATCCATCGAACTTCTCAATTCCAATCTTTGAACTTTCCATCTTCACAGATCGTGGTGAATTTTGCCTTGCTCTGATACCAGTTGTTAGGATCGATACCAGTTGTTAGGATCGCACAACAACGCACACGCTCGATCTAGATGAACACAAAGAGAAGGATAGAGAGAAGTTGCAAGGAGAACTCTGGCTAAAAGGATTTTTTATTGATGACTTCAGGCATGTACAACAAGAGAGTACAGAGAATAGAAAAGTACATTTAAGAGCTTTACTGGACGGGATATATATATGGTTCAGTCTACTAAATATA
Source organism: Cucurbita pepo subsp. pepo (assembly GCF_002806865.2). Taxonomy (NCBI): domain Eukaryota; kingdom Viridiplantae; phylum Streptophyta; class Magnoliopsida; order Cucurbitales; family Cucurbitaceae; genus Cucurbita; species Cucurbita pepo. The sequence continues at coordinate 3,954,091 of NC_036653.1, forward strand.
GCTTTACCAGATTTAACCATCTACTATATATAGCTATGTACCATATATAGCTTTACCGGATATAGCCATTGACCAAGCTATAAATACAGGGAGCAGACTCCATAACTCAACACTATCCAACTAACCAATAGAGATCAAGTTTCTTTTGAGAGCAGGAATATATCTGACATTCTTTAATGTCCACTGATTTCCTGTCGGAGTTTTTATGCAGACATCTCCTTTTTCTTTAATCTCCAAATCTTTGTTGTCGGTAAGATACACCTTCTCGAAATTTCCAGACTTGAAATTCTGGAACAACTCTTTATTTGGAGACGAATGAAAAGATGCACCTGAATCCAAAATCCAGGATTCAACCGAACTGTCCGCGCTGAGGATTAGAGCATCCCCAATGTCTTCTGCTGAATTTATAGAATCATCATCATCTCCAGATTTGTGATTCTGCTTCCTCTTTGGTCTTGTACAACCTGTCCGAAAGTGACATTTTTCTCCACAATTCCAACACGTTACGTTGTTCTATTTGAAGATTTTTTCTCTGTTCTTTGATTTTGATCGCCCTTTGTTTGGGCCCTTCGGTTTACTTCTTCCCCTTCGATCAACACTAAGAGCATTGCCTGATGAATCTCCAGTTTCTCGTTTGCGAATACTTTCGCTGAGAACTACATCTCGAATTTCATCAAACTTCAGTTTATCAGATCCTCGGGAACTGCTGATTGCGGCAACAACAGTATCCCATGACTCGGGTAAGGATGACATCAAAATCAACGCTTTAATTTCATCTTCGAAATTAATTTCCACCGAACCCAGTTGACTTATGATCATATTGAATTCATTTATATGATCCGCAACACGTCCACCTTCAGACATCTGTAGATTGAACAATCTACGCATCAAATACACCTTGTTCATAGCCGACGGTTTTTCATACATATTCGACATCGCCTTCATCAGATCTGACGTTGTCTTCTCCTTGATAATGTTGAATGCCACGTTTCTGGATAGCGCAACTGGATCATCCCTAAGGCTTGTTGATCCTTGAGCTTCCACTGTTCCGTGGTCATGGTATCTGACTTCAACCCCAACAGAGGTTCGTGAAGATCTTTCTGGTACAGATAATCTTCAATCTGCATCTTCCAGAAACCGAAATCGGATCCATCGAACTTCTAAATTCCAATCTTTGAACTTTCCATCTTTACAGATTGTCGTGAATTTCGTCTAGCTCTAATACCAGTTGTTAGGATCGTACAACAACGCACACGCTAGATCTAGATGAACACAAAGAACAGGATAGAGAAGAGTGCAAGGAGAACTCTGGCTAAAAGAATTTTTCTACTGATGATTTCACGTATGTAGAGTAAAAGAGAATTACAGAGAATAGAAAAGTACATCTCAAAGCTCTACCAGACGGGATATATATATATAGTTCAATTTACTATATATAGCTTTACCAGATTTAACTATCTACTATATATAATTATTTACTATATATAGTTTTACCCGATTTAACCATCTACTATATATAGCTATTTACCATATATAGGTTTACCGGATATAGTCTTACCAAATATAGCTTTACCGGATATAACCGTTGACCAAACTATAAATAAGCATCCGTCTCCATAACCTAACAGTTTTTAAAGTACAATTGTTGTAATCTTAGAGGTTGAACGTGGCACACATCATAGTTTGAAAAGTACAATCGTTGTGACCTTATTTTATTATTATTTTTTAGAGTACAGGTCATATTTAGCTAAAACTAAACAACTTTGTCACTTAAAATTTACTTAAACATAATGATAGTTTCACACTTAAAAAAATAAATTCTATGATCAATCTTGGTACATGATTATACTACGTCTTTTGGCTTTTGATTAAAATAAAGCTCATTTGAAATAAATTTTGTTGAATTGAGTGCTCTCATGGTTAGGAATCATGACTCTCCACAATAGTATGCTATTGTCCACTTTGAGCATAAGCTCTCATGGCTTTGCTTTGAGAAGACACACTCCCAATAATCCTCAACAATCCTCCCCTCAAACAAAGTACACTATAAGCCTCCCCTGATACTTATGAATCTCTCGAATAGCCTCCCCTTAATCGAGGCACGACTCGTTTCTCTAGAGCCATCGAACAAAGTACATCATTTGTTCGACACTTTAGTCACTTTTGACTACACCTTCGAGGCCCACAATTCTTTGTTCGATATTTGAGAATTCTATTGACATGGTTAAGTTTAGGGCATGGCTCTGATACCATGTTAGGAATCACGGCTCTCCACAATGCTATGATATTGTCCACTTTGAGCATAAGCTCTCATGGCTTTGCTTTGGGTTTCCCCAAAAGGCCTCATACCAGTATTCCCCACTTATAACCCCATGATCTTCCACTCAATTAACCAATGTGGAACACACTCCCAATAATCCTCAACACTCATTGGTAGTGGTTTGTTGTTCTTTTTATTTATTGTCATTCTAGAGGTCCATTTGTCCTCCAGTTATCATTGCGAGTGAAGGGCTTTTAGGATCACCTCATGAAAATCTTTGTCCCCTTCCTCTCCGACATCAATGTCATCTTAATCCTTCAATGACCGTTGACCGGGATGACAAGTTTAGCTATGACTAGTTTATTGTATTCATGAGTGTTGCTCTTCACATCATTGCTTTTCCTTGTTCTCTCATACATTTTAGTCAAACTCAAACTCCTCACCACAGAAGTCGGTGAAACAACCATGGTCGTAACCACCATTAGCATCGTCATTGCATGGATTTGTGAGTTTGTAATAAAAAAAAATTCTTAGTCAAAGTCAATTGAGGGGCAATTTTCCCCTAAAGCCACGGTACGAGTCCATGAATGTCCTAGTAAAACACTTGCAAAAGAGGGAAAAAAATGAGAGAGAGAGAGAGTTTTAAAATCTCACTGGACCACCGCCGGAAATCATTTACAACTACGATCTAGTTGCAAGAACTCTTTTCTTGGAACGATAGATAGGTCTGGGAGGTCGGAGTCCTATTTCTTGTTAAGAAAATCACGAATCCATGGGGTAAGATCTTGAGGGTTTTTCCTCAGATCCGAGCCTTTATCTTGCGAATCGAGATCTAATATTTTGATAAGTTTATCTAGGGAGGATGCTCAATAGATTCCATGAAGGAGCTCGGCCAAAATCTTGGACCTAGGGTGAAACTTGGGAGAGTTAGGTGTTGGAGTTAAAATGCAAGAAAAAAATATCAAAATGTAGTCGAGATTGGGATCTTCAACTTTGCTGAAGAAATTGTCTTGATTTGAGTTAAAAATAAAAAGATATAAAAGTGTAAATTTCAAGAAAACCTAATAGGATTCTGTGTTTATGACCCCAAGGAGGAGAGAGAAAATTTCAGCGAGCCACGTGTCAACCGTTGAGAAGAGATTCGCATTCGGCCAGGCAAGGGACACGCGTCGCTCACTGCGTTGAGCAACATGTCAAATGCTGAACGAAGCAACACGTCTCTAGCCGAAGAGAGATGCGACTTCTGCAACACTAATTCGACTCATGGGGTTCGACCCGAACCGACTCGTTACTCAAGACCAAACCCGACTCGACCTGTGGTTGAAAGGAAACTAAATCTAACAGACCCGATCGAATCAACTAGAACCAATCCATCGACTCGTGTCTGCAAAACTCGCCCGCTTATGGTACTCGTGTGTGATAGTTGCGAGTAGGTGCCTCCTTGATGCATGGAAGCGCGTGGCCGGTGCATGAGGGACCTAATTGAAGAAAATCACTATTTTTGGACACTCTATATGTGTGGAAACTTTAAACAAAAGAGCACGAATCAATCATGTAAGTCACCCCATGGAATTTAGAAAATTCGCTTGGATGCATGCATACTAGTATATTTATCTTAGATGGTAAGCTTTTCCATAAAAAGAATTTAGGTAATATGATTATCAAAAGTATGGATGCATAATATGAAAAATTATGAAAATTGTTGAATGATGCAATTATATTTTATGCTTCTGTTACATATATGTTTAATTTATGCTGAAAGGTGGATGAGAATTGTGATCTGGGCTCCGGGTGCTTGATGGATGTTATCGTGTTGAGCATGTGTGTTTATTTTGCATGAATTTTGTATGATGTTTCTAGATAATTATTGTGTGCACACTCAAATAATTCTAATGAACCAGTATCATGTACCAGGGATTTGTGGTTAGGTTGACTAGTTACCTAATTTAAACCTAACATTTCCCTTAGGAGCCTAACCAATCACCATGGTTTACAAACTATCTTAAGAGCGGTTCTTAGACTACAAGATCTATGAACGATGTCAATAGCTTCGTAGGGGAACAAGGGTTTCTAATCAAAATCTGACTAAACCTAGCCATTTTTGCATGGGAAACGAGAGATCCACGTCATGCAAACCATTAGCTAGATGGGATAAGGGAGGGATCACGCCCCCCACCGAGGGTGACTTTATGGACCTGGGAGGCGTCAGCTCACCCCCTAGATAAGATACCATATAGTCTCTGTTGGGATTTATGCCCGAAAGCTTCGTAATTAATTATTTAGTTTCTAACAATAATTTTTATTATTTTATTTGTAATTTAATTGTTATCCATGGTATGAAAATCCAAGGTTTTTAATGTAATCTTGAAAAATATGTAGTTGACATACAAATGATTGTGTTCAAGTAATAACCTAAAGAGTCTATAGTATATGGATAAGGTTGGGTGCCTTATCTTGGTAACACTATTGATACGACCCATTTTGTAATAGTTACAAATGATTTAATCCAAATCGTTCATGTGGAGACATGTAAGTGGGGGTATCCTATACAACGAGTTTGCATAAGACTGGACCAAGAAATATTTAATCTCTCTTTATAAATCTGTTTATTGAGATGATTAATATTTCATATGTCTCCACATGCGACTCGATCTTAATCCTGAGTGAGTTATGAACTTCTGCCTGTGAGTGCTTGTCCTTTAGTTTACATGGGTGAGAACGACTCTGTTAACCGATTCAATATGCCTACCATTTTGGGGGTTTGACCAGATAGGGAGTTAAGAACATAATATCATGAGATGAAATTCACTCATTTCCATATAAAAAAAATAGATGAGTTGTCTCAAGTACTGATTTCTAGACTTAAACAATGAGGTCCCACCCTCTCATTGGCTCAGGAGGGACTTGATTTATGATTGGATCATAAACAAATTGCTCATTAGAGAATAGTGGTACTTAAGGTAAAAGATGTAATTACAGGGGTAAAACAGAATTTTGACCAAACTGTAATTATGAACCACTATTGACTTGCTTGTAATGGTTATATCAATGAACATAACTTGTTCTGTAATGCATAAGAGTGCAACTCTATGTCTACAGTGGAATGACTTATAGTTAATGAATGAAAATTGATTAATTAAAGAGTTTAATTAATTAATTTTGTATCTTTATAAACGGTAGGTACATGAGATCCCTAATGCCAAAAAAGTTCAATATATTTGAAAAAAAATTTGAAAGATTAATTGATATTTAATATATTAGATATATTAAATATAAAGGAGAAAATAAATTTAAGATTTATTATATTAGATATATTAAAAGAAAAATATATTTATTGTATTTGATACCATTAAATATTAAATATTTTGATAAATTAAATAAAAATATATTTAAAATTTGATTATATATTAAGATATGTTATAATATTTAAATATGATTTGTATAAGATATTATATCATAATATATTAAATACACAAATATATTATTTGGCAAAAATTCTCAAAGAGTCCCTATAAATAGGACCTTCGGGTTGAGCCAAACATATACGAATCTTTTCCACATTCTCTAGAGAATCAAATTACATCTACAGAGAATTCTCGAAACTCTCCTTCTCCAATCCGTTTGAAATTTTCTTTTAAGAGGCTCCCACAAGTCCTGACCTTGTGTTCGAGTCATAGCAAAGAAGATCTCGTGGAATGTTGGAGAGCTTTTTCATGATTGGAATACCTTAAAGGAGTATTGCAAGTTAGGGTTTCTACAAAGTAGAGTTCTTACTCTCCTATTTATTACTTTGTTTTAATTATTAATAAAAATCAAAACGGTTCCCAATACTTCCGCCAGATGAAGAGTTCATTCCCTTCGAGTCTGATATGAGCCATACATGAAGTAGCATTTCACAGAGGGTCACTAGTCATTCACAGCTCGTATAAGTAACTCTTAGGGTTTAAAATGAAAGGACTGAGACTAAAATAGCCTCAAGAAGATAAAACTAGAACGAGACGTTTTAAAGCCAAGGAGAAGCCTGTGAAAATTTGTTACCCCTAGAACGCGATGAGAGTTTACAAGTAGGTGGCTTATTGAGTATAACTTTTATATTCATCCCTTTTTTCCTTTTCTTCTCAAGTGTTCACTGACTGTTGGTCGAGGTAGAAGAGTATACAAGAGTTATGCAGTCACAAAGAGAATGGTCCGGTCAATTCATTTTTATTTCTTAGTCGCAGTCCGAATTTCGAAACCTCGACAATTGGGTCGTGATAGATGCACTAATAACAACATCGAAGGCGATGAAGAGCACAAGTATAGCTTTGTTTCCATGGGATCTTACGTATGAGAGTTGAGCCCATAGTTTTCATGAAGGTGGTCATTCAGTTTATAATTATTTAGTTACTTTTTTAGGTCTTTTTTATATAACAAGTATTTATCATAGATATTTCTTCTCTTTTTTATTTTTTATAGGATCAAGGCAAAGGACTCCATCCGATTGGGAATCTGACAAATACCGAATTTCTTATACTAAATTTACAAATCTTTGATGTTAGACGAAGACGACACTCTCCACAATGGTATAATATTGTCCATTTTGAGCATAAGCTCTCATGAGTTTACTTTGGGCTTCCCCAAAAAGCCTCATACCAATAGAGTTAGTATTCCTCACTTATAAACACATGATCATTCCCTAAATCAGCGGAGGTGGGACTTCCATCATCCAATATTTGATTCATGATTCAATTGGTCTTGCGACTCTTCTTTGATTTAGTTCATTCTGGAAGATAATTATGTGGGTGAATGACGGAGTGTGATGGTGGCTATTTTGAGTTCACTTATTTTGAAATTTAATAAACCTATGTGTGTGGTCATGCTAAGTTCCCATTAAAGCTTGAGTATGTCACACCACACAGCTTGAAAAGTACACACTAAACCGTTTGAAAAATATAACTCAATGACACGTGACCTATAACCTTATTTTATTATTGTTTTTTATAGTACATGTCATGCTTAGCTATGCTTAGCTAAGATTGAGTTACTTTGTCACTTAAAATCTATTATTATCACGTGATACATGAGAATGATTTCATACTTACAAATGGGAAGAAATATATTTTAAACTCGAGTGTATTAGGTATTTGGAGATAAGAATAAAGGGTCAAAAGCCCGAAAGAGCACCTTAGCCCAAGCCTATGCACTCGAACCCTAAATTTGCTATGTGCTCGAACCCTAAATTTGCTCGAGCCCTAAATTTTTCTCTATATTTGATTCAAGTATTGGAGTATGTGTATCTGACAAACACAGCAAATGTGAAAAGTAAATCAAAAATTAAATATTAGAAAAGAAAAAAGAATTAATTTTTTTTTAAAGATAAAATTGTAATTAATATGTAGCACTATACTTGGGCCAAGTGGCTTCAGTGTAGCCAAAAGTTGATTTAAAGTAGGGTAGGAGAGGCTAAGATGAAAAAGATTGATCTTTACCTAGTTTGTGCTCGAATCTTCTAAAGATGATGCATACTAGGTAACCGATAGCTTGGTGCTATATCATAAGCACATCGAGGATGACATGTTCCATACTCGATTCTCCAAAAGATGATACACACTACGTAATTGACCGTTTGGTGCTACATCATAAGCACATCGAGAATGACTTGAAGTATACTCGATTCTTCTAAAGATAATACATAGGTAACCGATTATTTGGTGCTACATCATAAGCACATCGAGAAAGACTTGTAGCATATTCAATTCTTCTCAAGATGATATACACTAGAAAACCGAGATGATAGTATTTTATTTTAATTCACCTGGGATGAATGTTGGCTTTGAGAGGCTTATCCATCACCACCGTGAACTCCACCTTCTCCGACAGATCGACGCCGTCGCCCTCCACCGCCTTCCATTCAAACCTCCAAACCAGATTGGCTATGAAATACTCCAAATGAAGAATTGCCAGACTGAATCCTGGGCACATCCTCCTCCCTGCGCCGAACGGCATCATCTTTATCTCCTTGCTCCCTGTTATATCAAACCCCGCCACTTCTTCTTCTTCTTCCCCGCCCTTCATGAACCTCTCCGGCTTGAACGCCATCGGATCTTCCCACACCTCCGGATCCCAACCCATCTCCGCCACCATGAAATTTACACTCCCATTCTTTGGTATCACGTAATTCTCCAACATCGTGTCCTCTTTCACTGCGTGTGGTAACACGAAATGCCCTGGTGGGTGTCTTCTTAATCCTTCTAAAACCACAGCTCTCAGATATGGAAGCTTCCCCAAATCCTCTTCCTTCACCTCCTCCCCTGTTCCATCCCCCATTACTCCTTTCATCTCAGCAACAAGCTTGTGTTGGATTTCTGGGTATTTCACTATATTCGCCATTATCCACTGCAAGGCCGTGGACGTCGTGTCCGTGCCGGCGTTGAGGAATTCCGAGCATATGGTCACAATCTCCTCATCGGTAAGCTTTCTATTGTCCTCCTCGGGAAGCTCCAAATCGAGGAGTGTGTCCACATATGACACCACGAAATCTTCTTCAGTTTCGGCTCTGTTTTCTCTGTTTTCTCTGTTTGCTCTGTTTTGGTTGGCCTTCCTTCTTGCTTCAATCAAAGGGATGATGACTTTCTCCTGATTTCTTCTGATTTCCAAGAACGCCTCCCAGCGCTTACGGAGCAAAATCTTCGTCAATTTCGGCCAGAAATTAAGGACGTTGAAACGGCGAAAGCTCAACAGCATAGCTCTGTGTACGTTTTCAATTTCATGAATCTGGGGTTCCTCAAGCTTATCCCCAAAGCACATCAACACCAACAAACAGAACATAGCGTAATGAAAATGATCGATGACGGTAACGGGAGTTTCAGATTTCGAATGAGAAACAAGTCGATTAAGAAGAATATCCAAAACCCACTTGCGAGCTCGATTATAGGACTTAACCCGAGAAGGATGAAGGATTTGGAAAGTGAGATTGCGACGGAGGAGGCGCCAGAGTGGGCCGTAAGAGGCGGAGCTGATGTTGTGTTGGTTGCTGGAGATGATCTTGCTCATGGGTGGAGCCGGTGGACGGTCGGCGAAGAGAGCACCGTTTTGGAGGAGGGCTTTATGAGCAATAGAGCGGTCGGAGATAAAGATGGTGGGGCGGTTGCCGAGGCGGAGGGTGACGACGGGGCCATATTTGGCGGCGAAACTGCGGAGGAGAGATTCAATTTGGAGAGGCGATCGGCGGAGCCACAGAAAAGTTGTGATGATGGGTATTGAAGGAGGGCCTGGTGGGAGATTGGTGGAGCTTCGGAAATGGGTAAAAATGGAGGTTAGAAGAGAGCAGACGCAGAGGGAGACGATGGCGACGAACCAAATCTCCATTTTTTTTGTGTGTTGGAGATTAAGCGTCCAATTCAATCGGATACCCGTACGCTATATATGTCAGGGTAAGCAGCTTGGAGCCCACGTTTTATTATTATTATTGTTATTGTTATTATTTAAAAATTATTATTTCATCATAATTGTTTTTCAAAAATTAGTTTTTCTTTTTTTTTTTCNCACATCGAGGATGACATGTTCCATACTCGATTCTCCAAAAGATGATACACACTACGTAATTGACCGTTTGGTGCTACATCATAAGCACATCGAGAATGACTTGAAGTATACTCGATTCTTCTAAAGATAATACATAGGTAACCGATTATTTGGTGCTACATCATAAGCACATCGAGAAAGACTTGTAGCATATTCAATTCTTCTCAAGATGATATACACTAGAAAACCGAGATGATAGTATTTTATTTTAATTCACCTGGGATGAATGTTGGCTTTGAGAGGCTTATCCATCACCACCGTGAACTCCACCTTCTCCGACAGATCGACGCCGTCGCCCTCCACCGCCTTCCATNGAACCAAATCTCCATTTTTTTTGTGTGTTGGAGATTAAGCGTCCAATTCAATCGGATACCCGTACGCTATATATGTCAGGGTAAGCAGCTTGGAGCCCACGTTTTATTATTATTATTGTTATTGTTATTATTTAAAAATTATTATTTCATCATAATTGTTTTTCAAAAATTAGTTTTTCTTTTTTTTTTTCTTTTTCTTTGTCTACTTGTTCAATGATTCAAGCCTATGATATGTTCGTTCATCGATAGGATTTTCTCCGTGGCATCTTTAGAACGACTTTTTAACTTTTTGAGTCCTTTAAAATAAGGATGGTTTTGGTTCAAAGTTTCATTAGATACCGATGAATTAAGATACTTGAAAGTATGTTGTTTCGAAAGCCTTATGACAATCTATTTTCATTCTACATCCTCTCAAAATTCCACACTTATTTTTGTGAAGATAGGAGGTGATATGAAAATCAGTATAAGGGGAGTAAGATTCAAATTACTTGTTGATCGAATATCTCAATGAAAAAAACACTTGTTTGAGATTCAAATCACTTTACAAGCAAGATCGATCATGTCGAGCTTGAATGATTCTTGTTGATCAAATATCTCAAGACAATAACACTTGTTTGAGATTCGAATCACTCCACAAGCAAGATTGATCATGTCGAGCTTGAATGATTCTACTTGCAACATAAGCTATATAAAATTGCAAAGAAACTTAGTCATTGGCGAAAGAAAACACACAGACTCGTTTACTATATTTTCCGAGTCTATTTACAAATACAACATACATGACTTTATATAGCCTCGAGATAAAATTATTAAAGGCATTCTAAGAGTTGTAACATTCCTACTTTATGGTCATAATTAACTCGATGTAAATGTAACTTAAAATAAATAAAAAATCTTAAAATACATTCATGAATACACCAAAATTTATAACAATGAAAGTTCATTCTTCTTCAATGTGTCATGAATTGAAATATCTTTTGATAATTTCAACAACATTTTCTCCTTATTTTCTTTGAAATATATTGTATGATTGATGTCTTCGGGAGGTGGGAATTCTGTGCAAGCAATTCTTAGCCGTTTGTTATTCTTTAAAGAAAATAGTTATTATAAAAAAATCAATATAATATTTATTAAAAAAATTTACAATTTTTTTTAACTGATCAATATATTTCATAAGCAAACATATGGCAAATATATATATAATATGTTCTACCTACATCATTTTTTAAAATCTGAATTTTAATATTACCACATAGCCTTTAACGATTAAAAAAAATATAGAAACTAGTTTTTAGTTTAAATATTACAATTAGAGTTTCAAAATTAACTATATATATTAAATGAGGTTGAGACGGGGAATTGGATGGGGGCAGGGATGGGAGAACATAATCCCGTTCCCGACTCCATTTATCTAGCGACAGAAAAAAAAAATGTTTCCAACTTGTTAAAATATCATCATTAGTTTAATAAGGTCAAGCCCAGTAATCGTATAAGCCCATTAATTTACGTATTTACCAAAATGATTTAGATACTTAGTAATGAAGATACCTAATCATTTTAGGAAATGGTATCGACTTCTATGTTTTGTCTTTAAATGATAGTCTAGATTCTTCACCAAGTGTCTGACACTCTAACTATCTCTATAAAGAATCTTTTCATACTGCTTCTTGCCCAATTCTTCCAGATAGTCAGTCATCCATATCGTCTCCTTTTCAACTTCAGCTATTGCCACGTACTCAGCTCCAGTACAACGCATTTTTGAAGCCTAGACATCCCATCATCCACGGCTTGCTCCCACTTGGTTGTATCCTCCAACTGTAGGGCCTCATCAAAGGGCTCTGGTGCCCTTTTATCAGCAACAGATAGTGTAATGAAGGTACATACATATCTGGTACTTTGATAGTACTGGTTGATCTTCTCAGCACCGGTTTAGGTGTCACTTGCTTTACCGCTGGTTCCTCTGCAACAGTTTCAGGAGTTTCTTGAGTATCTGCTACAACATCACTAGGTGATTTTTTTCGCAACTCAACCTCAACTCCCACTTGCTTCGTTGTCTTGGAAACCTTCTCCACATCTGGTTTCTCAGCAGTAGTCTCAAGAGTTTTATGAGTATCTGCTACAATATCACTAGGTGAGTTTCCCCGCAACTCAAGCTCAACTCCCATTTCCAACCGCACTTTCTTCAATTCTCTGGCAGTCCTTGTGAAACTAACTTGTTTCTGCTTGCTCATAACGTAGTTCTCACAACGACCCACATTAAGAGATTTCAGACCTTCTAAAACTCGTTTTGCAGCCAGCATCTTCATTCCTTTCACACTCAGATGTCCAAGTCTATTGTGCCATAGACTTGAATTTGAAGCACTCTCAATAATAGCAGCCATGTTCATACACCCTGCAGTGGTGTATAAAGTTCCAGATTTTATGCCACGTGCTACCACCATAGCACCCTTCGTAATCTTCCACAAACTTTTCCCTAACTCTGTTGCATAACCTGTGTTGTCTAATTGACCAATAGAGAACAGTTTCTTCTTGAGACTAGGAATATATCTGACATCCTTTAATGTCCACTGAAATGTCCACTGATTTCCTATGGAGTTTTTATGCAGACATCCCCTTTTCCTTTAATCTCCAAATCTTTGTTATCGGCAAGATACACCTTCTCAAAATTTCTAGACTTGAAATTTTAGAGCAACTCTTTATTTTGAGACGAATGAAAAGATGCACCTGAATCCAAAATCCAGAATTCAATCGAATTGTCCACGCTGAGGATTAGAGCATCCCCAATGTCTTCTGCTGAATTTATAGAATCATCATCATCTCCAGATTTGTGATTCTGCTTGCTCTTTGGTCTTGTACAATCTGTCCTAAAGTGACCTTTTTCTCCACAATTCCAACACGTTACGTTTGGTCTATTTGAAGATTTTTCTCGGTTCTTTGATTTTGATCGCCTTTTGTTTGGGCCCTTCGGTTTACTTCTTCCCCGTTGGTCAACACTGAGAGCACTACCAGATGAATTTCCAATTTCTCGTTTGCGAATACTTTCGCTGAGAACTACATCTCGAATTTCATCAAACTTTAGTTTATCATATCCTCGGGAACTGTTGATTACAACAACAACAGTATCTCACGGCTCGAGAAAAGATGACATCAAAATCAATGCTTTCATTTCATCCTCGAAATTAATTTCCACCGAATTTAGTTGACTTACGATCATATTAAATTCATTTATATGATCAACAACACATCCACCTTCAGACATCTGTAGATTGAACAATCTTCGCATCAAATACACATTGTTTATAACCGACAGTTTTTTGTACATATTCGACAGTGCCTTCAACAGATCTAACGTTGTCTTCTCCTTGATGATGTTGAACGTCACGTTTTTGGATAGCGTAAATCGGATCAGCCCTAAGGCTTGTCGATCCTTGAGTTTCCACTGCTCCGTAGTCATGGTATTCGACACACCCCCAACAAGGGTTCGTGAAAACCTTTCTGATACAGATAATCTTCAATCTGCATTTTCCAGAAACCGAAATCGGATCCATCGAACTTCTCAATTCTAATCTTTAAGCTTTCCATCTTCACAGATCGTGGTGAATTTCGTCTTGCTCTAATACCATTTGTTAGGATCGCACAACAACGCACACACTCGATCTAGATGAACACAAAGAACAAGATAGAGGGAATGCAAGGAGAGTATTAGCTAAAGGATTTGTGTTGATGACTATAGATATGTACAGTAAGAGAGAATACAGAAAATAAATTTTGAAAGCTCTACAACTTTACCATATATATATATATGGTTCAGCTTACTATATATAACTTTAACATATATAATCATCTACTATATATAACTTTTTACTTTATAGGTAAAACTTTTTACCATATATAACTTCTTACTCTATTAATTTGCTAGGTTTATTATGTATACCTACTATATATAACTATCTACCATATATAGTTTTTACTTTATATGTCATTTACCATTTCTACCATATATAGCTTTTTACTTTATATGTCATTTACCATATATAGCTTTATCACGTCTAACCGTTCACGAGGAGGTAAATAACCTATTATATATAACTATCTATCATATATATATATATAGCCTTTTACTTTATATATTTACCGTTTAATAAGGTACTATCTATAACTATCTACCATATATAGCTCCTACTATATATAACTATCTACCATATATAGCTTTTTACTTTATATCATTTACCATGTAGAGGTATATTACTTATAACCGTTCTTATAAATAACTAGCATGCTCCATAACCTAAAAATCATTTCATAATAGTTTGCATATACGGTGTCGACATGTGCAAAGCCATAGGCACGTGTCATCATACAACACACAATTATAATCAAACCGACGATAGGGCCACTTACTTGGTTGGCCTTTGCCAGCCTTTTCCCTAAGTTCGAGTACGTTCGCATCCTGTTACTCAAAATTGCTATAAATATCGTCAGTTGTCATTTCCTATTAGAAAGTCTATCCCGTTTCCTTAATAACTCAAATTCTTTAACTCCATTTAACTTAAATCGAGAAATTTAACCTTACGCTGACATTAATTGCCTTAAACAAGGTCAACTTCAGCTTCGAGATGGTCAATGCGGTGGAAAATGGTTTATTTTTCCTTTACCGAGCTGAGGGACTGAGTTTTAAGCTACGGAATCAAGCCGAGCCGAGCCACGGACTTCATCTTCCTCACCCTTCTTCTCACGATTTTTCCTTTCATTTTTCTCTCTCCTCTCGACGATGTTCGTTTCTGCTCTTCATTGTGTCTCTATATAGATCTGGATTCGTTCTCTTCCCTATGACTTGTTCTCTTGTTTCCATGGCGTTTGACGCGTTCGAAGACCTGTAGAACCAAATCCGATGTTACCTTCCTTTTTATCCCTTAACATCACTCTCCATCGGCGAATAAGGAACTTCAATGAGTACTATGAGTGTAAGCATCTTACCTTGAGTGCGCTCGGAGTCACTAGCGTCTCGTGCTTCTCTCGTCGTGTGTTAAATATGTTTCTTCCCTTTTGCCAAAAAATTTAGACTCTCTCTCTTTCTCGTTCTCTCTCTCTCTCTCTCTCGTTCCTTCTCTTTTCCTTGCATGTGGGCTTCTGAAACATCGTGTCCTCTTTCACTGCGTGTGGTAACACGAAATGCCCTGGTGGGTGTCTTCTTAATCCTTCTAAAACCACAGCTCTCAGATATGGAAGCTTCCCCAAATCCTCTTCCTTCACCTCCTCCCCTGTTCCATCCCCCATTACTCCTTTCATCTCAGCAACAAGCTTGTGTTGGATTTCTGGGTATTTCACTATATTCGCCATTATCCACTGCAAGGCCGTGGACGTCGTGTCCGTGCCGGCGTTGAGGAATTCCGAGCATATGGTCACAATCTCCTCATCGGTAAGCTTTCTATTGTCCTCCTCGGGAAGCTCCAAATCGAGGAGTGTGTCCACATATGACACCACGAAATCTTCTTCAGTTTCGGCTCTGTTTTCTCTGTTTTCTCTGTTTGCTCTGTTTTGGTTGGCCTTCCTTCTTGCTTCAATCAAAGGGATGATGACTTTCTCCTGATTTCTTCTGATTTCCAAGAACGCCTCCCAGCGCTTACGGAGCAAAATCTTCGTCAATTTCGGCCAGAAATTAAGGACGTTGAAACGGCGAAAGCTCAACAGCATAGCTCTGTGTACGTTTTCAATTTCATGAATCTGGGGTTCCTCAAGCTTATCCCCAAAGCACATCAACACCAACAAACAGAACATAGCGTAATGAAAATGATCGATGACGGTAACGGGAGTTTCAGATTTCGAATGAGAAACAAGTCGATTAAGAAGAATATCCAAAACCCACTTGCGAGCTCGATTATAGGACTTAACCCGAGAAGGATGAAGGATTTGGAAAGTGAGATTGCGACGGAGGAGGCGCCAGAGTGGGCCGTAAGAGGCGGAGCTGATGTTGTGTTGGTTGCTGGAGATGATCTTGCTCATGGGTGGAGCCCGTGGACGGTCGGCGAAGAGAGCACCGTTTTGGAGGAGGGCTTTATGAGCAATAGAACGGTCGGAGATAAAGATGGTGGGGCGGTTGGCGATGCGGAGGGTGACGACGGGGCCATATTTGGCGGCGAAACTGCGGAGGAAAGATTCAAGTTGGAGAGGCGATCGGCGGAGCCAGAGGAAAGTTGTGATGATGGGTATTGAAGGAGGGCCTGGTGGGAGATTGGTGGAGCTTCGAAAATGGGTAAAAATGGAGGTTAGAAGAGAGCAGACGCAGAGGGAGACGATGGCGACATACCAAATCTCCATTTTTGTTGGGTGTTGGAGATTGAGCGTCCAATTCAATCAGAAACCCATACACTATATATGTCAGGGTAAGCAGCCTGGAGCCCTTATTTGAAAATTAATATTTCATCATAATTGTTGTTCAAAAATTGATTTGTTTTCGCAAAGATTCAAACCTGTCATATGTTCCATGATCATTATGTTTCATGTCATATCGGTGGCATCTTTAGAACGACTCTTTAACTTTTCNCTGGAGTGGGGCAGGAGGTCGTTTGGCTCGTCTTGGCGCAACGTGAGGGTTTGGAAGGGCGTGTCTGAGAGGTGGGAACAAGAATTACATCGCTCGCCGGAATTCTCGTGAGTCTTCGGCTGCCACACACTTTTTTTTTTTTTTATTGTGGCCGTTATACATCCTAAATGTTTTTGCCTAACCCTCACAAGCTCTTGCATAATCACCCTTAAGGTCATGTCCTACGTAAGGTTCCAAAACCTTTGGAGTGCTTCACGCTCTTGAAAACATCTTAGAATTCTTATAATGTTATTCAAGTCATTTCCATCCATGAATAAATCCGTAACAAATTCAAATGGTATCAGATCCGAGTAAGATGTGGTTCAAGGATGAACCAAAGTTAAAGTTTGTGGGCATGTGATACCCAAGTAAATGAGAGGTACATGAATGAACCGATGCCATATCCAAATGATAACAATCATGAGGATAGGATGACTAAGAAAGATTTAAAGGAAATAAATGTTACTACCTATATCTATCAACAAGGTGCAACTACTTTTTTGTTGACTCAATCATATAAACTTTATAACTGAGGGTGACCTCTTAAGTTTTTGAATAAATGAGGGTACATGAATGAACCGAGATCATATGCATTTTCCTTTCGAGTTGCTCAATCAGAGTAACTTTAAAGTTAAGTATGTTTTGCTTTTAACAATTATATGACCGGTGACTTCTTACCAATTTTCCTACTAAGCATGTGAGAAATGACAATACACGTTGAAATGACTTATGTCATCAGTAAACATACTCTTCACACTTAGAAGTGATGAGGAGTAGCAACTTGCTAAATCCCTACTTCCTCATATTTGTCACAAACTAATTTAGAACATAAAATAAAACACATTTTCCCTGTGATTTCATAAGATAAACAAACCTCAATTTAAGACCTGGGGATTATGTTGGCTTTCAGAGGCTTCTCCATCACCACCGTGAACTCCAACTTCTCCGACAGATCGACGCCGTCGCCCTCCACCGCCTTCCATTCAAACCTCCAAACCAGATTGGCTATGAAATACTCCAAATGAAGAATTGCCAGACTGAATCCTGGGCACATCCTCCTCCCTGCGCCGAACGGCATCATCTTTATCTCCTTGCTCCCTGTTATATCAAACCCCGCCACTTCTTCTTCTTCTTCCCCGCCCTTCATGAACCTCTCCGGCTTGAACGCCATCGGATCTTCCCACACCTCCGGATCCCAACCCATCTCCGCCACCATGAAATTTACACTCCCATTCTTTGGTATCACGTAATTCTCCAACATCGTGTCCTCTTTCACTGCGTGTGGTAACACGAAATGCCCTGGTGGGTGTCTTCTTAATCCTTCTAAAACCACAGCTCTCAGATATGGAAGCTTCCCCAAATCCTCTTCCTTCACCTCCTCCCCTGTTCCATCCCCCATTACTCCTTTCATCTCAGCAACAAGCTTGTGTTGGATTTCTGGGTATTTCACTATATTCGCCATTATCCACTGCAAGGCCGTGGACGTCGTGTCCGTGCCGGCGTTGAGGAATTCCGAGCATATGGTCACAATCTCCTCATCGGTAAGCTTTCTATTGTCCTCCTCGGGAAGCTCCAAATCGAGGAGTGTGTCCACATATGACACCACGAAATCTTCTTCAGTTTCGGCTCTGTTTTCTCTGTTTTCTCTGTTTGCTCTGTTTTGGTTGGCCTTCCTTCTTGCTTCAATCAAAGGGATGATGACTTTCTCCTGATTTCTTCTGATTTCCAAGAACGCCTCCCAGCGCTTACGGAGCAAAATCTTCGTCAATTTCGGCCAGAAATTAAGGACGTTGAAACGGCGAAAGCTCAACAGCATAGCTCTGTGTACGTTTTCAATTTCATGAATCTGGGGTTCCTCAAGCTTATCCCCAAAGCACATCAACACCAACAAACAGAACATAGCGTAATGAAAATGATCGATGACGGTAACGGGAGTTTCAGATTTCGAATGAGAAACAAGTCGATTAAGAAGAATATCCAAAACCCACTTGCGAGCTCGATTATAGGACTTAACCCGAGAAGGATGAAGGATTTGGAAAGTGAGATTGCGACGGAGGAGGCGCCAGAGTGGGCCGTAAGAGGCGGAGCTGATGTTGTGTTGGTTGCTGGAGATGATCTTGCTCATGGGTGGAGCCCGTGGACGGTCGGCGAAGAGAGCACCGTTTTGGAGGAGGGCTTTATGAGCAATAGAACGGTCGGAGATAAAGATGGTGGGGCGGTTGGCGATGCGGAGGGTGACGACGGGGCCATATTTGGCGGCGAAACTGCGGAGGAAAGATTCAAGTTGGAGAGGCGATCGGCGGAGCCAGAGGAAAGTTGTGATGATGGGTATTGAAGGAGGGCCTGGTGGGAGATTGGTGGAGCTTCGAAAATGGGTAAAAATGGAGGTTAGAAGAGAGCAGACGCAGAGGGAGACGATGGCGACATACCAAATCTCCATTTTTGTTGGGTGTTGGAGATTGAGCGTCCAATTCAATCAGAAACCCATACACTATATATGTCAGGGTAAGCAGCCTGGAGCCCTTATTTGAAAATTAATATTTCATCATAATTGTTGTTCAAAAATTGATTTGTTTTCGCAAAGATTCAAACCTGTCATATGTTCCATGATCATTATGTTTCATGTCATATCGGTGGCATCTTTAGAACGACTCTTTAACTTTTCGAGTCATTTAAGATTAGAGTTTAGGTTAAATATTACGATTAGAGTTTCAAAATTAAATATATATATATATATATATATATATTAAACAGGGTTAGACGAGGAATTGGACGGGGGCAGGGATAGGAGAATATAATCCCGTCCCTGACTCCATTTATCTAGCGACAAAAAAAATGTTTCCGACTTGTTAAAATATCATCATTAGTCCAATAAGGTCAAGTCTAGTAATCGTATGAGTCCATTATTTATACATTTTAGAAAAATGATTTAGGTATGGAATAAAAATACCTACATATTTACCAAAATGATTTAGATACTTTAGTAATAAAGATACCTAATCATTTTAGGAAAATTATTTAGGTATTTTTTGTATAAAGGGTTACATATGTTAGGAATAAATTGTCTACCATCGGCTATAAATACCAATGTTTTCATCCCAAAAGGAATACAAGGCATAGAATGCAATAGTTTTGCAGGATATATTGTAATATGTTTCTCGATTGGTATTAATACAAAGTGCCAGTGTCACCCGCAAAGACTTGTGTTCAATAATCTGTTATTAGAGCTAGGTTAGTGTATGAAATTTTTAGTATGCCCTATGGTTGCCGCTCCCGTTTGATCTTTGACATTAGAAACGATTTCTTGAAATTATTAGTGGGTGAGTTTCTTTGTCTATGTGAGTGAGTAGTTTGTGATATGCAAGGCCTCTGTCGAGAAGGCTTGTTTGGTAATTGTAATAGTAAAATAATAATAATAATAATAATAATAATAAATAAACAAATAAAAATAATTATAAAAAAATATATACATCAAAATAATAATAATAATAATTCATAAATAAATAATAAAAATGATTATTAAAAATCAAAATAAAAATAAAATTTACTCACTTCACTCCACTAACCTCTCATTCCAAACGTATCCTCTTTCCTTAACCCCACAGTATCAGTTTGTCCAAAAATAAAAAGAAAAAATGTCAGATTGTCAGATTTGAGAAAGAGTAAAATGGCAGATTTTCCAGATTTTCTTTTTCCTTTATAGTTATGGTGAGAAGAAATTAATTTAGGATATCTTCTTCCATATTTTACTAATAATCAGATCTCATGTTCAATTAATTAGATTTTTTTGTTAGTATCGGTAAGTTATAAAAAATAAGGTTAAAATCAGTAAAATTTTAATGGACAAATCTATAAATCTGTACCAAACAATGGATTAAAATTAACCAATAATATCTGTTTGATTAAAATTGTCCAATAATATCTGTTTAGATAATGAAAATAATCTATTAAAATTGGCCTATAATATCTATTTGATTAAAATTGACAAATATTATCTGTTTAGATAATGAAAATAAATCTACCGTAAGAGATCTTATTTACATCATTGAAAATGTTTACAGAATTGAAAATCTATTTAAAGAATGAAAATAATTATAAAGAGAGAGGAGGGAAGATTGAAAATAACTATCGACATTATTATATTTGATGTTGACACGTGCCCCGTGGTTCTGCACGTGTCATATAGTGATGTGTGAATTGTCTGTGGATCGATATGGTTCTTATATGTTATAATATGTGAATTGTATAATAATAATTACAGTACAATGTGTTGAAGTACATGTTTGAGATAGGATATAAGAAAGATGCACAAAATGAAATGTAACGATAGGAGTAAAATACGTTCATGAAACGTTAAGGTTAGGTTACATACAGGAGTGATATGGATAAGAGAGATTGATGGAAGAATACGGTTAGGTTACGGGTAGAAAGGTCGGTTTGTGATAGATTGATAGAACGATAGCGTTAGGATTGATAGGACGATAGCGTTAGGATACGTTCTTGTGATGATATGACTAAGGTACGTTCACGTAATGATATGTCTGTGATAGGTATAAGAACGTTAAGACTATGATAAATTAGAAAACGATATGACTACGAAGTGTTTACGTTATGACTTGTTTATGATATGATACATTGTGATGCAATATGTCATGTGTTGAAGTTAATATAACACATGCTGGAAGCAATTTGGATCTTAGGCACTCTTAGAACATCAATTATAGTAAATAACTAGCATGTTCATAAGTATTAAAATTCAAGGTGTTTGAGTACTAACCTTTTGTAGTTCAAATTTATTTTTTCTCATGAACGGATTTCAAACCATCACTAGCGTCTTCTCCACTATTCTCCGGCCTTAGAACGGGATTGTGGAATCCAGTGACTGACTAAACTTGGAAGGGATTTAGTATATATGAAGAGAGAGTTTGTGAGAGTTTTTCTCAACGTTTTTCCAAGGGAGACCTTCCATTCCATGTACCTTGATCACTCTATTTATAGAGTTATGTTTGTATGTTCATCCAAATTTGAGATCACCACATTTTGACACTCAAATGTTTGGGATTATGTGGCAAGCATGCAACTGCAACTTTGAGTTAACCAAATTTTGACACTCAAAATTCCACTCAAATTTGTGGGGTTTATTTGGCAAGCATACCAGTTTGGTTAAACCAAATTTTGATACCTCAAAATTCCACTAACTCAAACATGGATTTTTCCATTCAACATTTTGACTTTCTTCATTTTAATTCAACAATCAATTTGAATAATTAATTTTAAATTAAAGTAATATTAAATTATTAATTAAACCATTTGATTAGTATTTAACATTAAATAAAATGTCAATCCCAATAAATTTCGGCACATATTGATTATGAATCCCTAATCATAATTAAAATATTTAAATTTTATTTAAATGTCTCCAATTCTCTCCTTTTGTTTAATTCATTATTAAAACAAAAATGCAGTTAAATATATCGTATATATGTAGCACATATTCCCTAATTTGAATTCGAACACTTCGAACTCACTCGTCACACTGTTCTATGGTTTAGTCCGATATGAGCTAGCAGAGGGACCTAATGGGCCTACAGATCATGGGATCCAACAATCCGAGATTAACCGGCTAAACTCATTAACCTTGTAANTCAAACATGGATTTTTCCATTCAACATTTTGACTTTCTTCATTTTAATTCAACAATCAATTTGAATAATTAATTTTAAATTAAAGTAATATTAAATTATTAATTAAACCATTTGATTAGTATTTAACATTAAATAAAATGTCAATCCCAATAAATTTCGGCACATATTGATTATGAATCCCTAATCATAATTAAAATATTTAAATTTTATTTAAATGTCTCCAATTCTCTCCTTTTGTTTAATTCATTATTAAAACAAAAATGCAGTTAAATATATCGTATATATGTAGCACATATTCCCTAATTTGAATTCGAACACTTCGAACTCACTCGTCACACTGTTCTATGGTTTAGTCCGATATGAGCTAGCAGAGGGACCTAATGGGCCTACAGATCATGGGATCCAACAATCCGAGATTAACCGGCTAAACTCATTAACCTTGTAAACCAACATTCGTTAACTACTAGAACACTCCACTCTAGCTTAGTAGTTGCACTCCCCTCACTATAGATATATTTTTGTCCATTTGATATAACCACGATTAGTAAGTCGATCCTTCACAAGTTTTTCGTAACTAGAGCTGGGTCAATTTACAGTTTTACCCGTAAAGTTACTTCTTGTTCCTTAAGTCTCACTAATCCTCTAATGAACAATTGGTTTGTGGTCCAACCACCAAACCGAATCCCTTTCTGGCCAATGAGAGGGTGGGGCCCCTTGTTCAAGACTTGGAGTCCGTATTAAGGGAACAACCTCTCTACTATCCCTAAAAGCGGGTAGGAGTGAATTCCATCTTACACCCTATGTCCCCAGCTATTCACCTAGTCTTACCCCTAAAATGGGAGGCTTATTGAGTCGGGGAACTCGGGCCACTCTCACCCATGCAAATCTAAGGATAATTCTCAATAAACAGGAGTTCATAGTTAGCTCAGGATTAAGATCGAGTTACCTATGTCATCGAATGAAAAAATCCGTCTCAATAGTAAACGGCATTATAAAGTGAGAGTGATTTTTTTCATGGTCCTATCTTATGCAATACTCATTGCATAGGACGCCCCCACTCACATGTCTCCGGATTAAGAGGGAGAGAGAAGGCGTTTAAGAAGAATATCCAAAACCCATTTGCGAGCAGGAGCGTAGGATCTGACACGGGATGGATGGAGGATTTGGGAAGTGAGATTGCGGCGGAAGAGGCGCCAGAGTGGGCCGTAAGGGGCGGAGTTGATGCTGTGCTGGTTGCTGGAGAGGATTTTGACCAAAGGAGGAACTGGAGGGCGGTCGGCGAAGAGAGCGCCGTGTTGGAGGAGGGCGTTGTGGGCAATGGTGCGGTCGGCTATGAAGATGGAGATGCGAGAGCCAATGCGGAGGGTGACGATGGGGCCGTATTTGGCGACGGCGGTGCGGAGGTAAGACTCCATTTGGAGAGGGGATGTGTGGAGCCATAGGAAAGTGGAGATGATGGGGATTGAAGGAGGGCCTGGTGGAAGCTTGGTGGAGCTCCGGAAATGGCTAAAAATGGAGCTTAGAAGATAGCTGATGCAGAGGGAGATGAGGATGATGAACCACATCGCCATTTTTGTGTACTTGAGATTGATTGTTGAATCCAGCTTTGAAAGCTTATCCATTCATTATATTCCCTTTATATTAATAAAAGAATTGAAGAAATTTTATTATTAAAATTTGAAGAAATATTATTATTAAAATTTCAAGAAATATTATTATTAATATTTTGTTTAAAAAATATTTTTGAATTTCCAAAAAAAAAAAAAATTAAATACCCTTCTAACTTTGAAAAACATTCAAAAATATTCCTAAGCGTTCAAAAATTGCAAAGGTCTCCTAAATTGCGGTGCCATAATCACCGGTATAAGTGAGCCTTGCCTTTAAATAAAAAAATAAGAGTAGCACGTGGCTTGAGTATTTTAAGAAATACTCAGTAAGCGACTCTTCTATCAGGGTTAAATTCAAGAACATACAAATCGTGAGTGGAATGCATCATATCAGTCTATTTTTCTACGACGGCTATCCTCGCAATTGGATGTGTACGTATACATGGTCCACACGTGCGAGTATGGACCCACCAGTCGGTTCACACACCTCCTAGGTCCCTTTCTGGTAGGGTGAGCATTCTCTAGTAACTGTTGATGTCGGACACCCGCTAGGAATAGCGACCGTCATGACAGCATTATAGTAAACATAATTATTGTTTCTTTCCATCGTAGCATACGTGTCCATACTATTGTAAAAGGAGAAGGGGTATCCTTCGATGTATGAACACACAATAATGCATGAGGTTCCAACATTTTTCCTTTTTCATTACCATGTATTACAACCCCGCTAGCGTCTTTTTTCATATCATAATAATTTTATAAGAGCTTTCCATGAGTATACCAGGGTTGTACATTATGGCAATTTTTCATTTGCATGTCAATCATATCACATATCATTCATGTTGCACATATATCGTATCCTAACATTTTGATGCCTTCGAACATAACAATTCATATCATGCACATATCATATATCATAACAGTCACATAACATAACCCGAGCATGCCTTTAACATATCATATTATAAACGTATCAATTCATCCTATACAATTCAATATTCACGTATCATATCACATACATATCATTTTATAATAGTTTGCATATACGGGCATATAACACGTGCGAAGCCATAGGCACGTGTCATCATACAGCACACTATAAAAAAAATTGACGGTAGGGCTACTTGGTTGGCCTTTTCCAGCCTTTTCCAGCCTTTTCCCTACGTTCGAGTAGGTTCGCATCCCGTTACTCAAAATATCTCTAAATATCGTCAGTTGTCGTTTCCTATTAGAAAGTCTATCTCGTTTCGTTAGTAACTCAAATTCTTTTCACTCCATTTAACTTAAATCGAGAAATTTAACCTTATACTGACCTTAATTTCCTTAAACAAGGTCAACTTCAACTTCGGGATGGTCGAAACTGTGAAAAATGGTTTATTTTTCCTTTACCGAGCTGAGGGACTGAGTTCTTAGCTGCAGAGTCGAGCCGAGCCGACTAAGTCGAGAGGTACTTCTACTGCCGGTGTGGCACGTGGCACAACTAGAAGCTGATGTGTGTGAAGGTTGAGGCACACAGGTCGCAGGCTGGTGCTGGGTGTCACGGTCATGCATGTCCAAGGCGTGTTGTCAATGACCACACGACAAATATCCCGGTCTTGCTTGTTCAAGACATGTTGTCCATGGTTGCATGCCCCTTCCAAACCTCTTTTACATGCTTTCATCCTAGATAGGTCTTTACCATTCCATATTGGGTCAGTATGAGGGTGTATGACCATTCGCCAAAATCGTGTCTACACCTGCAAGGGCTAAAATGCCCGAAAATGTACTATAGGGGAATATGACTAGTTGTCAACTTCTTCCTTCCCGATAGTTATATGCATGTAACGATTCGAGTTTCTGAAATAAAATAAAATAAAAATAAAATAAATAATTAAATGTTCTCATGTAATCTCCCCGGAAATCGAAGTATTTCCTGCGAGACATTTATTATCTAATAGAAACATTCCTATTTTTCTAACTTTCCCTATCCTAAAACCATAGAATACCTATTGGAAAATGTCTTGAGATTATTTTTATATTCCTATACCCAACCTTTTACATCCCTGGAAGACGATTTTCTCTCCAAACTTTTCTCTCGAAACATTAGGGTTGCTATTTTGGAAAAAGGATTTGAGCGGAAGTAAGATATAGACGTCAGGATCGTCGTGCTTGTGTCTAAGACGCTACGTGACCGGCGGAACTCAGCTTGGCGTGTACGTTGGCTTGGCTCTGTCAATTCCCGTGACTCGGCTTGACGGCTTAGTTGGTCGGCTTATCACTATAATATATCGATTCCTAGGTTTTCGGCCCTTTCGAAGACGTTTCTGCCCTTAGTTTTACCATCCGAGGTCAGTATGGTTCCTAACCGTCAAAGACAGATTGTGTTGGGAGTTTATTTTAATAAATAGCATGAGATTTAGCTATGGTATGTTATGAAAGATTCCTAAGTTTTTATGTGGTTATTATAGAACGTATTTAGCCGTTGGAATTAGCTTGTTGTGAGTGACTTTGACCAAGGCCATCGAGGTAAGTGACCTTATTGTCGGAGTTAGCTTACTACGTGTTGTATGATGGTGCGTGCCCTGTGGCCCCTGCATGCACCATATTTAATGTGATATGACTATATGATGTATGAATTATGTGAATGTTTATGCTTTGAAAAGTTATGGATTATGTTGATTGTTGACTGTTTACGCTATGAAAATTTATGGATGATGTTGATTGTTGACTGTTTATGCTATGAAAGGATAGTTGATCTGCTAGGACCATATGCCATGAAAAGGATGATCGATGCCCTGGATACACGTAGTATTATCGAGTCATGTCGTGAAATGCTTATAAAACTAGAATGTATTTTCATATTATGTAATATGCCATGTAAAGTAGGTTATGTGATATGCCATGAAAGGTAAGAAACGTATATGTGATGTTAGCAATGATTATGTAATGCCATGTATGTTAAGGGACCTCATGCATATATGCATGTCACTTGCATGCATCGAGATTCTTCCTCTTTATGATACGAAAGAATGAATTACGATATTTATGTTCGCCATGATATCATGCGAGCCCTTTTCTATTCTGTGGTGTCTGGCGACTGTAACACGTTGTGCCTGACCAAGCCAAGCCAAGCCCAGGGGGTATTTATACGAGCCCGCCTGGTGGGTCCATGTACGCATACATGGGCCGTGTGTGAAGGAGTACCACACATCCAACCCTACCCGGAATAGAAAAGCGCCCAAGGCCATGTAAAGTTTATGAAAAGTTAGGTTCCACTCATATGTTGCATGTGTTTGCATTTCTGACCCCAATAGTGGGGTGACTTAGTGAGTATTTCATAAAATACCCAATAGTGGGTGACTTACTGAGTATTTCATAAAATACTCAAGCCACGTGCTACCTACATTTTACAGGTAAAGGCAATGCGCCAATCTACGGTTGACGGCGGAACTGAGGACACCATGGAAGTTGGAGAGGGGATATTTTTAAGAGTTTACGGTTTATTTGACTGTTTTAAGTTAAAACATTGAATATTGTTTTATTTAGATTCATTTTGAATTCAGTTAACTGAAGGTTTTATTTTCGGAGATAGGTTTGTTTTTGGATTTATGAATCCTTACGAAAGACTTTGTTGTGTTTTCCAAGGTTATTTATGATGAGCTTTCGTGTAATGAATTATATATGCCTGGATGATGTTACTAATTAGATTTAGAAAATTAGGGGCATTACAATGAAGTAAGCCATTGTTGTTGCCTTTTTTGCTTACATTCCCATATAACACCATTTCCAACTTCTCAAATTTTACTTTCAAAACTCTCTTTCAAATTCTCTGCCCCCATTTTCTAGAACTGTCTCTTGAACCGAGGCCAAGGCTTGAACATACGTTGCTTGGCCGTAGGCGATGCAAGAACGAATAGGCTTAACTCACTTGTTGCTGGGAAGTGAGTGCCGCACAATCACAAGTTCGCTGTCATCAAAGTGCGATTGTGACAAGTGGTATCAGAGTCAAGTTCGGCTCCTTGGAAAGTATTACGCAGACATGCTCGCCAAGAAACAACTGGGCAAGTCCCAGACTGATCGATTAGCTAAAATCGAAGAACAGTTACTCTGCATGAGTGAAATTCCCGATGAAATGGGGCTTTTGGAATCTCGCATGAATGAGATGTCCGCTAAATCCGACAGGTTCAACGAGAAGGCACGCCACCTTGAAACAATGTCTATCCTTGAATTAATGACTAGGGTCGAGGCCCTAGAAGACAAGGCCACAAGAGCTAGTATCTTTGAACGAGGGGATTTTTCGACGGGCTCTGTTGCTCGAATGGAGGAATACGTCGAGGGCTTATACAATGCTCAACTGGCAATCGTCCAAATGGTCTCAGATTTGTCTGAAGACTTTAGAGAATCCCTTAGAATGGCCAGGGCCAAAGTGGCTGATCTAGACACCAGACTAAACCTCACTATGAGAGCGGTGGGGGACGAAACTCCAACTGGAGGTGTAGCACGATTTAAAAAGATAAAGGTTCCAGAGCCCAAACCCTCATGTGGGGTTCGAGATGCCAAGGCTCTAGAGAACTTTATCTTCAACCATCAATAATACTTCCGAGCCACAAATACTGTGGCAGAGGAAGTGAAGGTAATGTTGGCGACAATGCACCTAGCCGACGATGCAAAGTTATGGTGGAGGTCCAAGTACATGGACATTCAAGATGGTCGATGTACTATGGACACTTGGGATAACTTGAAACAAGAACTCCACTCTCAATTTCTCCCAAGAAATGTCGAGATGATAGCTAGGAGAAAACTAAGAGAGCTTAGGCATACGGGCAAAGAGTTCAATCCCTTTCCACAACCTATGTTAGGCAGTTTTCTGGGCTTATATTTGATATTCGTGATATGTCCGAGACAGACAAGATCTTCAATTTTATTATGGGGCTGAAGCTGTGGGTGAAAACCAAACTCTACGAACAAAGAGTTCAATCCCTTTCCACAACCTATGTTGTTGCCGAACGATTGTTTGATCTTGATAGCGATGAAACCTCAGAGATGGGGCAAAATCGAGCATCCACAAGTGGTGAAAATGAGCCCCCAAGGCCATGTAAAGTTTATGAAAAGTTAGGTCCCACTCATATGTTGCATGTGTTTGCATTTCTAACCCCAATAGTGGGGTGACTTACTGAGTATTTCATAAAATACCCACCATTGGGGTGACTTACTGAGTATTTCATAAAATACCCACCAGTGGGGTGACTTACCGAGTATTTCATAAAATACTCAAGCCACATGCTACCTACATTTTTTAGGTAAAGGCAAGGCGCCAATGTACGGTTGATGGCGGAGCTAAGGACACCATGGAAGTTGGAGATGAGATATTTTTAGGAGTTTACATCTATTGGACTGTTTTAATGTAACGACCCAGATCCACCGCTAGCAGATATTGTCCTCTTTGGGCTTTCCCTTTCGGGCTTCCCCTCAAGGCTTTAAAACGCGTCTGCTAGGGGAAGGTTTCCACACCCTTAAAGGGTGATTTGTTCTCCTCCCCAACTAATGTGGGACATCACAATCCACCCCCCTTCGGGGCCCAGCGTCCTCGCTGTCACTCATTCCTTTATCCAATCGATGTGGGACCGCCCCCAAATCCACCCCCCCTTTGGGGCCAGCGTCCTTACTGGCACACCTCCTCGTGTCTACCCCCCTTTGGGGAACAGCGAGAAGGCCGATACATCGTCCAGTGATTGGCTCTGATACCATTTCTGTCACGACCCGATTTTCGAGGCTTCGAAAAATCGAATCGTGACCAAAAAGACGAAATCGAAAACAAACAAAAGGAAAATAAAAGAAAAGAAAACCAAAGTAAAAAGATAAAAAATAAAATACTTTGAATTAAAACAAAAGAGAGAAATTTTGTTTGTTAATTATTAAAAAAGAAATTGCAAATATAAAATGAAATACAAAAGACTCTAAAAGACCGAAAAGGGACTGACGCTCCGGAACGACCCCCTCTGTGACTGTACAGCTCTCCAACGCTCCTCTACCTTGACCAGCAGCCAGCGAACACCTGAGAAAAATAAAGGAGAACGGGATGAGTATAAAAATTATACTCAGTAAGCCACCTACTTGTAGGCTCTCTTCGCATCTTAATTTAACAGAACTCCCATGGTTTCCTAATTCGGTTCTAGGACATCGGGTTCTAACCTTAGTCTCTTGGGGCTTGCCCCTTGGGTTTCACCGGTTCATCGTCCTTTCATTAGTCACCTAGAGGTTCCTTATGCCAAGCTGATATGGTCGGTATCTCTCTATGAGGCGCTACCTCTACATGGCTATCTAGAACTACATGGTATCTAGCCTAGGGGTGTGCTGAATACCCCTACGCCCATATAGTCCTCCTATGGGGGGCGCGACCCAACCCGTTCCCATGCAGCTAATGGGCTGTACGACGTGGGGACACATTTCCCATGCGAAATGGCTAAGAGCAGTAAGGACTGATCAGGGACCCTTGGTCCTCCCACGAAGCTATAGATACCGTTCTCACGCTAGCAATCTATGAACCCTCCTAGGTACTTTCTTGCCGTGGTAAACCGCTAAGTTTCTAGGGTAAAATTAAGTCTGTCCAGAGCGACATATCGCTCCTAACAGAAATTCCCTAATCTTATCATAGAAATGGGCCCTAGCAATTAACAGAGGGTGCATGCAATCTTCTTCTAATATCATAGTATGTAATTCATGCAAACTAGGCATACCGGCTCAACGGGGCGATGACCTCCATCAAGCACCCAGAGCACGAAGTTCGCGCTCAATGGGGCGAATTCGTCCATCAAGCACCCGAAACCCGGCATACACAATTCTAACATAAATTAAACGCATGCATACGTACAACGGTATTTATGAAAGACTCTTCCAAGGGTATTTATGATGAGCTATGAGTTATGTATGCATGGGTGACGTCACTAATTAGGTTAAAAGAAAATTACGGGCGTTACAGTTGGATATCCCCGTGTTTGGGCGCTAAAGTACTTGTCCGCTCTTCAGAAGAGAGTGGAAGGGATAGAAGAGCTAGTGGAATGTGGTCTTATGTATGTCGAGATTTGGGTAAATCATAAAGCAACCAGAAACACTATCGTCGACTCTGGAGCCACCCACAACTTCATGAAGGAGATCGAAACAAAACATTTGAATATCCTTTGGCATCAGGATGTAGGGAAGATGAAGGCTGTCAATTCAATAGCCTACCCGTATTAGGAGTTGCACAGAGAACTCCCATCAAACTAGGGACTTGGACGGGACGAACCGACTTTGTGATAGTCAAGATGGATTACTTCGACATCGTGTTAGGGATGGACTTCCTACTAGAACACAAAGTCATCCCCATGCCCCTAGAAAAAAGTTTAGTAATAACAGGGTCAAACCCGACGATTATCCAGACAAACACCCACCAACCAGGAAGGGTGAAAAAGATGTTAGCACTACAATTGAGGCAGGATCTAAGTCGTGATGAACTTACACTCGCTACCATTACCGTATCGGAAGAGGGAAGCTCGAGCGAGTCAACCTCAACAAAAGTCTCGCGGTCAACAAAGTATTTATCTCCAGCTAGGAAGATAAATAGCAAGGTTGATGTCATATCAGGGGCAAAATCATCTGCCACGAATGAATGTCATACGTCTGAACCCGAGGTAGTTGATTTCTACGAGCAACTAAATGACTTACTAACAGTTGGGTCCATCAGTCCCTCAAATAGAACTTTTAGTGATCACCCAAGGGTTAGAGAGAGACACCAAGCCAACACTGCCGTTGAGGGAGGGAGACAGAGACAAACCTCAGAAACAACACATGGTCACGTAGAAGTACCATCAAGATAGAGAAAGAGAAGGGTCGGTTGAAATCGTCGACCACGACAATTTCAAGAAGGAGAGAGAGTTCTGATCAAGTTGAGGTCAGATCAACTCCGAGATCAAAACAACAAGAGTCGAAGACTAGTGAGAAAATACTATGAACTAGTCGAAGTTATTCACAAGATCAGAAACGCGTCGTATAGGATCCATTTGCTCTCATGGATGCGGACTAGCCCTGTTGTCCACATTAGTAACATGAAACGCTACTCTTCTGAAGTAAAAGACATCAAGCACAGAGAGATGACACGACCTCACACAAAGAAGAAGAATCACAAAGCAAAAGATGTAGGAGAAACTTTGACGAAGGAGACGCCAAGAGCCAACGAACCAAGAAACAGTTTTCAATAGCTTCTTACAGAATTAACGAGACTCCGCAACACTGAAATCAACTGGAAACACATTGAAGAGACATAAAAGTCAACATCAGCCTACAACACAGAGTTGTAACGAGTCGGTTGACAGAGACGTCAACCAATTGAGTGGAAGAGGATGTCACGATCATGCTTGTCCAAAGCATGTTGCTTATGGCCGCATGACGAATGTCCTAGTCTTGCTTGTTCGGGTCGGTTGACAGGGACATCAACCAATTGAGTGGGGGAGGATGTCACGGTCATGCATGTCTAAGGCGTGTTGTCAATGGCCGCATGACAGATATCCCGGTCTTGCTTGTCCAGGACGTGTTGTCCATGGTTGCATGCCTGTTCCAAACCCCTTTTACATGCTTTCATCCTAGATAGGTCTTTACCATTTCATATTGGGTCAGTATGAGGGTGTATGACCGTTCACCAAAATCGTGTCTACACCTGCAAGGGCTAAAATGCCCCAAAATGTACTACAGGGGATATGACTAGTTGTCAACTTCTTCCTACCCAATAGTTATATGCAGTAAGCAGTTGTTGTTGCCTTTTTGTTTACATTCCCATATAACACCATTTCCAACTTCTCAAATCTTACTTTCAAAACTCTCTTTCGAAATCTCTCTGCCTCCGTTTTCTAAAACTTTCTTCTTGAACCGGGGCCAGAGGCTTGAGCACACGTCGCTTGGTCGTAGGCGACGCAAGAACGAATAGGCTTAACTCACTTGTTGCTGGGGAGTGGGTGCCGCACAATCGCAAGTCCGCTGCCATCAAAGTGCGATTGTAACACTGGCTGACAGTTTGGGCCTCTGTGGGTTGGGTCGTGATGTTGGCTGTAGGTGGGTCTCGTGCTGTGGATCTGGGCTACAGGTGTGTGATTTGGGCTGCAGGAGTTTGGGCTACTGGACTTTTGGATATCCGATTGGGCACCTAATCCAAATCCGACACGAAGTCTATGGACTTCATCTTCCTCACCCTTCTTCTCACGATTTTTCCTTTAATTTTTCTCTCTCCTCCTGACGACGTTCGTTTCTTCTCTTCGTTGTGTCTCTGTATAGATTTGTCTTCATTCACTTCCCTACGGCTTGTCCTCTTGTTTCCATGGCGTTTGAAGCGTTCGAAGACCTGTAGAACCAAATCCGACATTACCTTCCTTTATATCCCTTAACATCACTCTCTATCAGTGAATAAGGAAATTCAATGAGTACTACGAGTGTAAGCATCTTACCTTGAGTGTGCTCGGAGTCACTAGCGTGTCTAAGAGGTGAGGGTTTGGAAGAGCGTGTCTAAGAGGTGGGTACAAGAATTACATCACTCGCTGAAATTCTCGTGAGTCAAGGTTCCAAAACCTTTGGAGTCCTCAAAGTCTTGAAACATCTTAAAATTCTATAATGTTATTTTAGTCATTTCCACCCTTTGAATAAATTCTTAACAAATTCAAATGGTATCAGATCCGAGTAAGATGTGGTTCGAGGATGAACTAAAGTAAAAATTTGTGGACATGTGATACCCGAGTAAATGAGAGATACATGAATGAACCGATGCCATATCCAAATGATAACGATCCTGAGGATAGGATGACTAAGAAAGATTTAAAGAAAATAAATGTTACTACCTATATCAACAACGTACAACTATCTTTTCAGTGACTCAATCATAAAACTTTATAGTTAAGCGTGATTTACATTGGGAGAATCTATGCTGGGTGATCTCTTAAGTTTTTGAATACATGGGGTATATGAATGAACTGAGATCATATGTAATTTTCCTTTCGAGTTGCTCAATCAACTCAATCATATGAACTCCAAAATTAAGCATGTAGTCAGATAAAAGCAATCCCAAAGATAGGATGACCAAAGAAGCTTAAAAGAATTGAAAATTAGTATTTATACTAACAAGATAAATTTTCTTTTCTATGAGCTCAATGGACTCAATCAGAGAAACTTCAAAGTTAAGCGTGTTTTGCTTTTAACAATTATATGTCCGGTGATTTCTTACCAATTTTCCAAATAAGCATGTGAGGAAGGACAATACATGTTGAAATGACTTGTGTTTCTTCGCTCTTAGAAGTGATGAGGAGTAGCATAGTGTCCATGTGATATGGAGATCACCAGGATCACCATGTACGGAAGTCAAATTCCTAATCCTATAAGAGATCATATACAAGACCATTTATGAAGCTATAAAGTCTTATTAATATAACTTCTGAACTCTAAATCCCTACCTCCTCATATTTGTCACAAACTAAATTAAAACATAAAATAAAACACATTTTCCCTATGATTTCATAAGATAAACACAAACCTCAATTTAAGACCTGGGGATTATGTTGGCTTTCAGAGGCTTATCCATCACCACCGTGAACTCCACCTTCTCCGACAGATCGACGCCGTCTCCCTCCACCGCCTTCCATTCAAACCTCCAAACCAGATTGGCTATGAAATACTCCAAATGAAGAATTGCCAGACTGAATCCTGGGCACATCCTCCTCCCTGCGCCGAACGGCATCATCTTTATCTCCTTGCTCCCTGTTATATCAAACCCCGCCACTTCTTCTTCTTCTTCCCCGCCCTTCATGAACCTCTCCGGCTTGAACGCCATCGGATCTTCCCACACCTCCGGATCCCAACCCATCTCCGCCACCATGAAATTTACACTCCCATTCTTTGGTATCACGTAATTCTCCAACATCGTGTCCTCTTTCACTGCGTGTGGTAACACGAAATGCCCTGGTGGGTGTCTTCTTAATCCTTCTAAAACCACAGCTCTCAGATATGGAAGCTTCCCCAAATCCTCTTCCTTCACCTCCTCCCCTGTTCCATCCCCCATTACTCCTTTCATCTCAGCAACAAGCTTGTGTTGGATTTCTGGGTATTTCACCAAATTCGCCATTATCCATTGCAGGGCCGTGGACGTGGTGTCGGTGCCGGCGTTGAGGAACTCAGAGGCTAGTGTGGACATTTCTTCATCTGTAAGCTTTCTCTTCTCGTCTGGGTGCTCCAAATCGAGAAGGGTATCCACATATGACACCACGAATTCTTCTTTTTCTTCTTCAGCTTCGGCTCTGTTTGCTCTGTTTTCTCTGTTTTCTCTGTTTTCTCTGTTTTCGATGGCCTTCCTTCTTGCTTCGATTAAAGGGATGGTGACTTCATCTCGATTCCTCTTGAGTTCATAAAACGTCTCCCAGCGCTTTCGGAGGAAAATCTTGGTCAATTTGGGCCAGAAATTGAGAGCGTTGAAAAGCCCAAGGTTTACCAGCATCTTACGCTGCACGTTCTCAATTTCCTTGATCTGGGATTCCTCAAGCTTGTCTCCAAAGCACATCAACACCAACAAACAAAACATAGCATACTGAAAATGATCCACAACGCAAATGGGTTCTCTCAATTGGGAGTGAGAGAGGAACCGATCAATAAGAATATCCAAAACCCACCTGCGAGCACGGGCGTAGGACTTAACCCGGGAAGGATGGAGGATTTGGGAAGTGAGATTACGGCGGAGGAGGCGCCAGAGTGGGCCATAAGAGGCGGTGTTGATATTATGCTGGTTGCTAGAGGCGATCTTGCTGATGGGAAGTGCAGGTGGACGGTCGGCGAAGAGAGCGCCGTTTAGAACAAGGGCGTTGTGGGCGATAGAGCGGTCGGCGATGAAGACGGTGGGGCGAGTGCCGATGGGGAGGGTGATGATGGGGCCGTATTTGGCGACGAGGGTGCGGAGAAGAGACTCGATTTGAAGAGGGGATCTGCGGAGCCATTGGAGATTGGTGAATATGGGGATGGAAGGAGGGCCTGGTGGGAGATTGGTGGAGCTTCGGAAGTGGGAAAAAATGGAGTTCAGAAGGGAACAGAAACAGAGCGAAATGATGATGATGAACCACGTCTCCATGATTCTCTCTGTTTTTGCTCTGCTTTTTTTGCCCTTTTTAAGCCCTAATATATAATTGTTTCTGTGTCATCAACGGCCCATCCCACGTTTCCTTTTAACGTTTTGTTTCTTTTTATTAAATTAATACAAAAAAATCAAGTATATATATACACATATACGTATACATATATAGAATATATATCATCTAAATCCTTATCAACTTCCTCTTCAATATCGGTTTTAGTTTCGTTCTTCGTAAGATTGTTAACGATGTCGTCGACAAGGTTGTCTACAAGTTAGTTCACTGTGTTTATGAATTTTATTTTGTTTTATTCGTCACCATTTTTTCCTGTTCTTTCTCGAATTTTAGTCACACTTATACTTTTCATTTCTAATATTAAGAAAATTACCATCATGGAACTTTATGGACGTCAATGTCGTGGAAGGAGAGGAAACAAAAGAGCACCAATTATTATAATAAATTGATTATAAATGTGGTTTTTTAATTAGGTAGATAAAAATAGATATTTCGGGCACGGGTAAATTAAATGGTATTTCCAGAAAATCACCCGTTTGATCGAGTAGGCTACAAATCACTCGTCTCGAGGAGCATGCAAAAAGGAAGTGTGAGCTTGATGCAAATGGCAAAAATATCTTCCGCTTTATATGATTATCAATCAAATAATTGAACTATATTTAAATTAACTTAATTTTAACTTTTAAAATTGAACATAAGTTTAACGTCAATTTTAGGCAGATATTTATTTGAAAAAAGTATTTATTTGGAGCTGTAGAGTTATCGAGACAAAAGTACGCTACAGTATGAGATGTGTTTGAGCTCCACCCTCCAAGTGCGATTCCTGTTGTGTTTCTAGTCGTTGTCGTTGGTTGATTCAAAAACATGGCAAACATGAATATTTACGGATGAGATTATTGAGAATTGTTGGAGTCCCACGTTAGCTAATTAAGAGAAATATCATTGGTATATAAGTCAACGACACTATCTCTATTGACATGAGACTTTTTGGAGAAATTAAAAGTAAAGTCAAGAGAGCTTATGCTCAAAGTGGACAATACGACCATGGTGAAGGATTGTTATTCCTATCAGAAGTGAAGATTAGTTGATGGAAGAGACGTTAGTCATTTACCCATTTCTTATTGATCAAATTGTAATAGCCCAAGTCTACCATTAGTAGATATTGTTCGCTTTGGCTCGTTACGTATCGTCGTCAGTCTCACGTTTTTAAAATGCATCTATTAGGGAGAGGTTGCTACACCCTTATAAGGAATATTTCGTTATCCTCTCCAACGAATGTAGGATCTTAGAATCCACCCCCTTGGGAGTCCAACGTCCTCGCTGGCACACCGCTCAATGTCTAGCTCTAGCTCTGGCTCTAATACCATTTGTAACAGTCCAAACCCACCGCTAATAGATATTGTCATCTTTAGGCTTTCCGTTCAGAACTTTCCATCAAAGTTTTAAAACGCGTCAACTAAAGAGATGTTTATACACCCATACAAGAGTGCTTCATTGGTGGGACTTCTCTCCCAACAATCCTTAGCACAATGTAATGGGTTGAGATGACAAATGAATTAGCATTTTTTTTTTTTTTTGAGTTGATTGAATTGATGATCCAAATGATTCAAATAGGGTTCACAACACAACCCAACATTTATTTCCCGGTTAGGTTGGATTTATTCATTTTTAACATTTAAAAAAATTACCTAAACGAGTACTCGTACAATTGAGCTGAGTTAAATTGCGAACCCTAATTGCAGGTTTGTTAAATTTGTTGAATCAAGAAAAAAAAAATTAACCTAAGTCCAATACAATTTGAATTGTTTGATCATATGAATATCTTAAATATGGTTAAATAGTTGAAATGGCAACGTAGATTGTGTTAGACGAACACGACTCGACTCTCCACAATGGTATGATATTGTCCACTTTGAGCATAAGCTCTCCTAACTTTGCTTTGGACTTCCCCAAAAGGCCTTATACCAATGGAGAGAGTATTCTTTGTTTATAAACCTATGATCATTCCCTAAATTAGCCGATGTGGGACTTCCATCATCCAACAGATTGAACACTCGTGGGGATGCCATCGTTGTGCATGAGCAAATCACAGGTAAGTGCTTCTGTCACGCATGGCTGTCTTCCTCTTAAATTGGTGCATTTTTTGGGTTTGTGGCCAACCAAATTGTATATTGGATATCACTTTCACTTTCACTTTGCTACCCAAACCCAATTCTTCTTGGACCCTTCCCTTGTTCCTCACTCTTCTTCATACTTTGGGTTCTTCTTAATTCATTTGTCCTTATCCATAGGGTTTACATTTTGATGTATATATTTTATTTCAAATGGTCTTTCTTAAATTTAACTTGTTTTTATTTGGTTGTTTGAGGTTTTGATTCTATTATTGATTACCTTAAAATCATGGNATGACCAATTAGTTAAATATATAGTTGTTAAAATGGACTGATATAAGATTTAGATATTATATTGATTGTTGTAATGACCATATACATGGTTTTTTAATGTCGGGATATATTAATATAGTTTACATGGCGTGTCATATGGAGGTTCATGCATTATACAACATCGATAACATAATATATAGTTCCTTTAAGTCATCTAATTAAACCATCAGTGAAGGCACTTACTTGGTTGATCTACGTCAAAGTGATTATGCTCCCTTAATGCTAACTTGAAATTGCTTATTGAAATTTAATTATCCCTGAGGATTTATGCATCAACTTAGCTCCAAAAAAAAAAATTAATTAGCTAAAATGTAGCTGAATTAACCTTAAACACGTTCGAAAGTGTGAAAAAAAATGTCTCTCAAAGAGAAAAAATGCTAGGAAATGGTTTGAATGTACGATACTCAAACTAGGTCAATTGACCTTGAAAGGGTCCAAAAATATCAAACTCGAGCCAGATCAGTCGAGAGGTCGAGTTGAACCGTCAGAAAATGTATTCTTCGACTAGATCCGAACTGCCTAAGTGAAATGAAACTAAGCAATTGTTAATATAAATACACAAAAACTAAAACTAATCTACGATGCTTCTTCTTCTTCCCAATGTTATCTTTTCTTCGGGCAAAATCAATCTTGAAAAAACAACCATAAAATGTCTCGCTCGCCCCCTCGATCATGCAAAAGCAAATCTCGAAAACTACAAAGAAACTAGACTCCGTGCTCGAGAAGAGCTAAGCACAAACAAACTCATTTACTAAGGGCATGGAGTTCTAAATACATGCAACAAATATCAGAAGATATTACTGGGTAGGGTGTTTTCTAGAAGAGTCATTCGCATAAGAGGAATTATTCTAATAGTTGCAAGCAAAAAAGTTAGGGGTCCAATGAGACATGTCGGCTAAGTGCCAGAATTGTGCACAATGCAAGTTCATGAGTGGACAACGTCACAATGAGAAAGCACTTGAATTAAGTGGGGGGAGAGATCGAGAGAATGGATTGCATATAGTATAGAAGTGCTCTGAGAAAAGTCAAGACCAACATTTGCTCGAGAAGGAACACCAAACTAGATGTAAAGGCAAAGAAGAATGAAGCTGTAATAAGACCAAGAGAAGCATCAGTACACCGGTTGCCACATGAAGGTGGCTAAGTTAAGAGTTGGCTGAAGTGCAGTGCAAACAAAGGGAAAGGGCCTACGTTACTAGCTTCCCGACTTCACTACCACAAGGGTTGGTGCCATGAAGAAGAATTTCATGGTTGGCTTGCGAGATTCACCTAGAGGGATGCACCGTTATGTGCCACTTAGAAAATATGATTATTGACCCAGAGAAGTGTCATTGTTATGTTGTAGCAAGTTTTCCCAAACAAATGACGAGGAGTCACTAAAATGAGAAATATGGTCAAGAAGCAACATGAGTTTATCCCAAACTAACTTAAAGGCATCAGTAAGTTAAGCAATATGACCAAGAGGCATCAGATCAGAAGCTTTGTTGTATCTACATTGCGAGTCTTAGCAGTCGAGTCCTAGAGTTGGGCACAAGAATAGGTTCAAAAGAGGGATAAATCATAAATAGTGTGCAATTTTCATATTCGTTTTGAAGCACGATTATTTCTAGTAGGTCAATTAGTAGCCAGTCCAAACTTCGGATTGTCATTGAGACAATGTCAAGATCAAGTATAAGAGAATGTCACAATCTATAATGTGATTGTACCAAAAAAAAAAAAAATCATCAAGGATATGACTAAGTTAAATGGGGGAGAATGTCACAACCATAGTAAGAAGAGAGTAGGTTGAGAACTCACATGCAGACAAACCGAAGGTGATATGTGAGTGGTGTCCATCAAACCATGTGAGGGCCAAGATAGACAAGTGTCAAGATGCAACCAAGGAGAACGGTGCATGATCCAACGCACTAACAAGAGTGTGTGTTAAAACCAAACTTAGGCATAAACAAGACAGAACTAACAAGAACAACATGAGTATCAGAGACAAGCTCGAAAAGGGCCAAGTCGAGCTCCAAATCAAATCTAGAGTTAAGTTCGTATATATAAAACACGACATTATCGTCAAATTTAATTTCAATTGGACACGAAAAGAATGCTCCACTGGATCATATGATGTCCCGAATTACTACACCTTTTAAATCCCATGCAACTAAACATCATCAACAATCTCTTCTTCTAGTAACGTATAAAAAGAACCCAAAATTCTCCATTCGCCGGTACTTCTCTTCGTTCTTGCTTCCATCTTGGATTTCATCTTTTTTTTTCAAGATAAACTGATGAATCTCTGCAGTAATCAAAAACCCATATAACAAATGGATACGGCGAATTCAAATCCGCATAAAAAAAGAAGAAGAATCAAAATGCCACAGCCTGATGATTCCAGACGACCCAGAATGTTGTATGGAATCAACGTGAATGATCATAATTGGACTAATAAACTCAGCGAGTGCCCTGTTTTTCGACCTTCAAGGCAGGATTTCGAGGACCCTTTTGCTTATTTGAACAAGATTTCTCCTAAAGCCTCAAATTATGGTACGAGCCGCCATTGTCATTACTTGTGTTCTTGTTTCTTGTCTGAACATCTTTAAAATCTCAGGGATTTGCAAGATTGTTTGTCCCCTCAATGACATTGTTCCTGCAAGCCTTGTTTTGAAGAGAGAAGTGCAGAATTTCAAGTTTCAACCTTCTGTGCAGCCTCTTAAATATGCGACATGGACGACAATGGAGGACAAGATTTTGTACTATAAAAGAGGAAGGTTGTGTTTGTTGTGTTGGAATTTCAAGTTTTGGGTGTGTTTGGATTTATGTTAAGATGGGTTTGTGTTGGGTGTTTTGCAGACAGTATAAGTATGAGGAGTTTGAGAATATGGCGAACCAAGTGTTTGTTGAGAACTATTCTTCTTTGGCTTGTCTTTCTTGTAAGATGTTCGAAAGGGAATTTTGGCAAGAAATGGCTTGGGGTATTCATCACTCTGTTGAATATGGTGTCGATGTTGAGGGTAGTGCGTTTTCCAAATCCGATGAACTCGGACAAAGCAAATGGAATTTGAAGGTCTCGTGTTCTTCGTAAACCCTGAACTCTAAAACCCACGAATCCGTATTTGAATTCTTAACAGCAATTTATTCGTTCTTGTTTCTTTTTGTGTCTCTTAGAAACTTCCCCGTCTACCCGAATCAATATTACGTCATCTTGAAGAGGAAATCCCTGTAAGTAGAGAATGACTCTCGAGTTCTATTAGTTGAGTTTTTAGATGTGTAATGGAGGTCGTAACGTGTAGATGTTTGATTAATTATAGGGCATTACACATCCAATGTTGTATATTGGGATGGTGTGTAGTACGTTTGCTTGGCATGTAGAAGACCATTATTTATACAGGTTGGTTCGTTGATATATCTATCAGTTTTATAACTATGTATGTATGCTAAGCTATGCTATACGTTTACGTTTTGATTTTCAGTATAAATTATCTTCACTCGGGTGCGCCGAAAACTTGGTACGCAGTTCCCGGGAGCCAAGCAAATGACTTCGAGAAAGTAGCATATGATGAGGTGTATTTGGATGATGTGCTGCCAAGCTATGATGTTGATGGGGCTGCTCAGGTTCTTGCTGAAAAAACAACCATGCTGCCTCCATCATTGTTCATGAAACACAATGTTTCAGTGTTTAAGGCTGTCCAAATGCCTGGAGAGTTCGTGATCACCTTCCCGAGAGCATACCATGCTGGATTTAGCCATGGTGAGTGAGTTTTTCCTGGTTTTGTTTCTTCTACTCTAGCTCTGCATACATTTGAACTGTTTATGCTGCAGGTTTCAACTGTGCGGAGGCAGTGAACTTTGCTGCTGGAGAATGGTTTCCTTATGGCTTAATCGCCGCAAAACGCTACTCCTTTCTCGAAAGACGACCTCTAATTCCCTTTGAAGAACTTCTCTGCAAAGAGGCCATCCATATTTGCCAAGAAATGATGGCATCCCCTGGGGACTTCGTCGCTTGCACGTCTCATTACGCCATCATGGCCTCCTGCATCACCCATGTTGCTTATTATAGAGCCAGTCGCCGAAAGCTGGAGAAAAGAGTGTCTGGCTTGCAGCAGTGTGCGAGCAGCATCGGAACCGTCCAGTGTGGCTTCTGCACCAGAGACCGGTACTTGGCCTTCCTCATGTGCCATCGCTGCAATACATACTCCACCTGCATTTTTCATGGTACTACTACTACATTGGCTCGGATTGTTGTGTTTCTTCTTTGGTGGTGTTTTTCTTTTGTTTTGTTGTTTTTGAGTTGGATGTTTTGTTTGTAGGAATTTCTACGAACTGTACCGTATGCGGGATAACGCGAAGTCTGTTTTTGAGTGAGGCCATACGTTATGTGGAAGCTGCAGCTGATTACTTCGAGAACAGGAAGTCTATGCTATCAAGTTATTTGATCGAAACTACGAAAATCCGGGAAGAAATTCGAGGCAAGACTCTAGTTTTGGTTCGGTATTTTGTCAATTTAACGGGTTTTTCTGAGGTTGATTTTTAGTATTTTGTTTCAGAGTTGTATGAACTTGAAGGCAATGGTGGGGAAGACGCTTCTACTTCAGCTGCAGATCAATAGAAACAAAAGCTTGATCTGATCAGTTCATTTTTGGTGGGGGAAGAGGTCTAAAGAGCAAGCTCTGTTTTCATTCTTTTTCTACACCATCTTCCTTGGAGATGTGGGTGTGTATATTTTTATGTGAATTTCTCAGACAACCAAAAGTAAATCTTTAAGAGAATGCAATAGAAACAAATTAGTAGAGACCAATCTGTGAAATCAAAAACTTCAAACAGGTTTGAACCCAATTTAGTGTTCTAAAACAAGGTAATCCAAGAACTTCCTAACTGTTCTGCTCTATAGATTCAGACTCGATTCCATATAAATAGTTTAACTTAGATCGTTACTATCGTCGTGGTTGTCGGAAATGGGAAATAGTATTCAGTTTCATGATAGCTCAGCTATGAATATATCAGTTTTATACCGTGTAGTATGTCCAAGCATGGTGGATTTTGCAGAGCCTTCTGAGAATTGAAGTCTTTCAAGTGGTTTGAGATGATAACAGGCAAGAATTTAAAAACTACAAAAGTTTTAACCCACCAGTTACATCATCAACCACTTCAACAGGACCTGTAATTTGTGAAGCAAAAAGTGTACACCATTATATTCATTGGATGAATCAAATTAGTTTATACTAATTTTACATAGCACCAAAATGAAATTGTTATGTAGATCTACCCTTTAAGCTAAAGGTTGCATGGAAAAAATCTACTTACCAAGAATTGCCATCACCGTTCTTGAATCTGGAAAGATAAAAAAGTGAAAATTAGTGAAGTTAATAAATTTACGGTGAAAAAGTCGATCTACTTGGGTGAATTTCATATAACTTACTTGGAGCAATCTGAGTTTTTCCGGCATCAATGGTAATATGGGTTGGTAGCTTCAATGATTTTGCCCTCTCCTGATGAACAACAATATATAAAAGTTTGAAAAAATGCAAGAATTACGAAAGGCCTCAAAGAATAGATGAGATATAGAAAAGCGCGATCGGATTATATTAGGGAAAACTTCATATAACAAAAATCAGCTAGATACCATAAAATGAACTTTTAAGAAAGGAAATCATAGTGGAATTGTTACTTGCAAGACTAGCATGTCTTCCTCACTTTCTATCTTCAGTACCACCTTGGGTTGTCCACACATTTCCCACCTACATGTAAATAAAATCAAATAAATGTACAGGGAACGAAGTATGGGATGCACATTAATAATAGGGAGGGCGATTCTGTAAATA
Source organism: Cucurbita pepo subsp. pepo (assembly GCF_002806865.2). Classification (NCBI taxonomy): domain Eukaryota; kingdom Viridiplantae; phylum Streptophyta; class Magnoliopsida; order Cucurbitales; family Cucurbitaceae; genus Cucurbita; species Cucurbita pepo. The sequence goes on from NC_036653.1 coordinate 3,998,439, forward strand.
CGTACCTATTCAACGCTTTTGGTGCACGATAATGGAGCTTCTTATAGAGACCCAAAGTTGCATGACTAACAAAAGCAAGTTAAGTGGATCAGAAACTAGTCCAAATATAATTTACAGCATTAAGAAAATGGGAAGTTCACTGTGCAAAGGTTTGACGAAATTAGATTCCTAGGCTCAATTCTCAATCATTTAATTTTTAAACAAGTAAAAAGGCAGTACTTGTATCAGAATTTGTAAAGGGTCGTGGTTCCTAACATGGTATCAGAGCTATGCATAGGGAGCTATGCATAGGGAGTGTTTAATGCATATTCCACTTATATGCCTTTGTACCACAGATTTCTGACATTCTTCTTCCTTATCATTAAAATCCCTTCAGTTAAACTGCACCCATGCAAGCTCAACCAAGTTTTAGCATAACTGTTATGTCCATCGCAATTTGCCATGAGGATTGAAAGGTATCTGTATACCTTAATGTGGTGGAAGGATAGGATACCACACATTACCAAGGACAAAAAAAACAAAAAAGGCCATAAAACTCAGAATCTACAAGTATGCTACAATATTCCAACTAAATAAATTTAACTGATGGTTTCATTATGCCTATTGTCTATTATTCAACTATCAACCAACCAAGCAAAAAATCCAGACAATAAATCTTCAAATTAGGTGTCCAGAAAGCGCCGTTGAGAGATCAACCAAAAGTAGAGCACCTAGACAGTGATGGACGAAAGAACCCTCCTTATACAGTAAACTAATCTCATAAATGACTGGAATTCAGAGGGTAATTTTCTCAGGACTCCACCATTCCCTGGAGTAACCCTCATAGTAAAGAAAAGGGGCACCCGAAGAAAAGTGATGTAAGAAAGAAAAAGGTTGTGTATGATAAAGTGGATCGATAGTTTTTCGCTATAGGATTGACAGTAAAGCAGGTTGGTCTGGAGATTGAGAAAAAGGTGAAAAGGGTGCATCATCAATACATCTTTCTTTTATCATGAAATTTTATTTACGAGGATGATTCTTCCCATTAGCACCTTTGCTGTTGTTTTATAGATTCCATTCATCAATAATTTTCCTCAATATTTCAAAAAATAGAAGCACTATTATCATCCAAAATTTTGCATTGTGACAACTTTGACTTTCAGCCTATTATCATCCAAAACCTCTTATGTTAGTCATTGATACTTTTAGTTATAATTTTAGTTAAACTTATAAATCTTTGCAATAAATTTACTATACCAGGCGTGCAGTGGGTTGTTACCCTAAACTTCCAAACATTATATGCCCAATTCTTAGTACTAGTTTCTAATAAAAACCAACTCCAGCATTCATAGTATGCAAGCAACAGTAAAATTTAAAACTTCTATCATTTTTAGCATTAAAGACATCAGTAATGAAAGAGGAGCCACAAGATGGTAATAAAATACCTGCATTGAGCAGCAATTTTTCCTTTTCCCATTTTCAAATCATTTCTCACAACTAAAACCTGAAGAGACAGAGTGAAATGTTGTTATATTTTTTTAGAGAGAGTAAAAGAGAGAACGTCTTAAAGTCGTCGAGAATGATTTTCCAATAGACAGCAAGAGAGAAACAGAGAGGCAGACCATCTTGAAGTCATCGAGAATGTCAGCCAAATTTTCGACCTCCAATGGCTCTTTAGGCTTATCCTTCTTCCCATTTCTGCTGGATTGGTTGATTTTGGCTAATCTAGCTTTGATAAAGATGCGAGGAGGATACTTCGAACCAATACAGTATCCCAAAACAAGGCAGCTGGCCCCAACTACAATGGCACTCAGCCATGTCAGATCCATCCAATCCTAGTCTATAAAATGCACTCCTCTAATATTGAAGTCCAGCAAGGCTATTGCTGGACCAGATACCAAATTCTAATTCAAGCAATTGAAATCCTACATAGAACAGGAATAACTCAAATTAGAACTCAGAAACAGTAACTACAGAAGGAAAAGAACAAAGATAAAATGAATGACATAGCAGCCATTTCCTCAAATTCAAGATTATGATATACAGAAAAATTTAGATTTTTGCTGCATTTTCTTTGCAGAACACACAAAGAACCTTTTGAATGTCATTTAGGAATTCAATTTTCTGATCCCATTTGATAACGATTTGGTTTTTTGCTTTTAAATATTGTGCTTTGTTTTCTCACAATTTCCTTACAATATCTTTCATCTTTGAATTCTTAACCAAATCTTAAAAACAAAAACTTCCTTTAGTTCAAAACTTGATTGGAATTTGAAAGCACTCCTAAAAGGAAGACAATAAAACAAAGAAATCAATAGATATAACTAGTGTTTGTAAGCATAATTTTCAACTCAAGACTCTTCACAATGGTATGATATTGTCCACTTTGAGCATAAGCTCTCATGACTTTGCTTTGGGCTTCCCCAAAAGGCCTCATACCAATGGAGATAGTATTCCTCACTTATAAACCCATGATCTTCCACTAAATTAACCAACGTGGGACTCACTCCCAATAATCCTCAACGTATCATACGACTCTTAATCAATCTAAAAAATAGATCGTGAATATACCCAATTATTAACTGTAGAACGTTTTCTTATACCATGTTATTTTATTACCGCTTCAAAATTGATCAATCAACCTCCAAAGTTCAGAACAAGCCAATTAACAAAGATATCAAAATAAAAGGATAAACCAATCCAAGAAGCCCTCACTGCAAAACAGTCCTACCATGTAATTTCATTACAGCTTCCGAAAACACCGATTTCTTAGAAAACATATAATGCGAACTTAACTCCCCACTATTCAACTTTGAATTAACCAATCCGAGTCCTTCATCGTATTCCAGATAAACGGAGTTCTTGAAAGAAACTTGCGAGACGCTTGGCAAAAGAACTTATTATTTTCTGGAAAGGAAGAATCAAAGACATTAAAAAGGAAAAAAACATTACCAGGCGTTGAATGACGATTATGCTTATGTTGCATTTAGATGACGATCGGCACCCAGAATCTTAGATCAGACTCGAGAACAAGCCCACCACGACTGAAGCTTTCATCAAGGAGGCGAAGTATGGATTCTCTCTGGAGCTCCTGCGCGAATTACTCAGCCAAGAACAATGTATTTTTCGGATCAAATTCAATGGTACTTATTTTAAATTTTTTTCAAATTTTTATTTTTAATAAAAAATAAAATATTAGCGCAAAAAATTTTAATTTATTTAATTTCTAGAATTATTGCAGTTTAATTTGAATATTTTTAAAAAATTAAGTTCTTAAAAATTATTTATAAGAGTGATTGAAAATTAATATTCAAAAAATAATTATGAAAGTGTCAAAATTGTTTTAAAACAAACCAATTTTAATTACTAAAGTCTGGTAATTAATAATTTAATTTTATTAGTAATTTTTATTATTTTATTTACAATTGAACGATAGTATAATATTGAATTGCATGGGGTTGATTATAACCTAAAATATTTATAGTATATGAATAAAGATTAGATGTCTTATTTCAAAATTTACAAATTATTTAATATATGAATATCTTATACAATGAATTTGCATAAGACTGGACTATGAAATAATTGTTTAGATCGTGAAATCAATAAAATCAAATTCATTGGTTATGGGCAAACATACAAGAAGATAAATCAAACAAATTTCATCGTCTTGTTGATTTCTTCTGTTAGGATTTATGTCACAAAGTCTTGTAATTAATGACGAGTAATAATCTAAATGGACTATAATACATAAATAAAGTTGAATGTTTAATCTTGATAATGTTAGAATTGTCTTAAAACCTCATAATTTAATATTATTCATGGTGTAACAAAGGTAAGATTATCAGTGTAATCTTGAATAATTATGCTTGACCTACAAGATAATATGTTCAAGCAAACGGTTTGTATGTATAGATAACATTGAATGTTCTATCGTGATAACAATACTAATACAACTCACTTTATAATTATTACAAAATAATGTATATGGAGACATACAAGTAGAATACCTTTATATAATGAGTAGAATATTTTATATAATGAGAACACAAAGTATTTAATCTCTCTTTATGAGTCTAGATAAACTTTATATTTTATATAAAGATGATCATATGCCTTTCCAAAACTTGAACAATAGAATCTGACTCTTTTACTGGCCGAAAATAACTTAGGATCATAAACAAATACTTGAACAATAGAGCTTAGTTAGGATCATAAACAAATACTTGAACAAATACTTGAACAATAGAGCTTAGTTAGGATCATAAACAAATACTTGAACAATAGAGCTTGATCCTGGACCCTTTTACTGGTTGAAATACTTGAACAATAGAGCTTGACCCTTTTACTGGCCGAAAATAACTTAATTTATGGTTTGATCATAAACAAATTGTGTATACGATGATCAATGGTATTTAAAGATGCTAGTATTACTCCTCAAACTCCAGATCTATCATGGAGTGACCTATCGTTAATGGACCAAACCCCAACTGGGGGTGTAGCACGATTTAACAAGATAAAGGTTCCAGAGCCCAAACCCTTCTGTGATGTTTGAGATGCCAAGGCTCTAGAGAACTTTATCTTCGACCTTGAACAATACTTCCGAGCTAGAGCCACAAATGCCGTGGCAGAGGAAGTGAAGGTAACATGTAAGTTTTGTATAAGGTTCCCTTACCGTGTATTTTCTTTTAAGAGACTTCCATAAATCTTGAATTCATGTTCGAATCATGGTTAGGAAGATCTTATGAAACCATAAAAGTTTTCGACAAAGATGATTAGAAACCGTCTCGAAAGCGAGTATTCCATCTACAATAGAAACAAAAAATAGCTCTTTTTTTTTTTTTTTTTCTCATTCATGGATTCTTTATCACATAGCATAAATGGTTTTCATATGGTTGAATTACAACATAAGCATGTAATGTAAGCTTATTTGTGTGTACGCACTCCCTAATACTAAACTAAAATAGAGCATTAAAAGTATATCAGACAGACAACTGAGATGAAAGTAGAGCAAGCTAAGAATTGGTCCTCACATTGTTTTTGGCCAAACATTGGGATGCTCACGGCTTCACATTTGGAGTCCCATGTTTCCCTTGTTGATCCTCAGCTAACATCTTCTCCTTCGTTTTCTGGCTAACATCTACAGCTGCTTTCGCGACTCTTTGAAACGTCTGGGAAACCCACGAAGCCCCGGTCGAGACATAGCGGTTAGTCATTATGGCTGATCCTGCATTGTTCACTGCCGCCTTGGTTTTCTCCGACACTTGAAACTTCTCATCCATTTCTCTCACTTTCTCATTCACCACTGTCGTGCCAACGCTAATTTTCTCGCTAAGGCCGATCTTTTGGTCCAGAGAAGCGACTTTCGATGAGGCTGTCGAAGTCAACTGGTGCCTCTCATCGAAAGACTTCGCCCTATTGAGCGCATCTTTGCCCAAAATGAACCCTTTGGCCAGCATGCTGCTAACAACATCCTCTGCCTTTTGCATTGCAGATCCAGTAGTTCCAGTAGTTCCAGCAGTTTCAGCGCCTGTGTTCTCTGTAGCCTGCTGAAACACGATTATTCATTCATTCATTCATGTCAGGATTTGACGTAACGAGATCGAAAANTTCTCCGACACTTGAAACTTCTCATCCATTTCTCTCACTTTCTCATTCACCACTGTCGTGCCAACGCTAATTTTCTCGCTAAGGCCGATCTTTTGGTCCAGAGAAGCGACTTTCGATGAGGCTGTCGAAGTCAACTGGTGCCTCTCATCGAAAGACTTCGCCCTATTGAGCGCATCTTTGCCCAAAATGAACCCTTTGGCCAGCATGCTACTAACAACATCCTCTGCCTTTTGCATTGCAGATCCAGTAGTTCCAGTAGTTTCAGTAGTTCCAGCAGTTTCAGCGCCTGTGTTCTCTGTAGCCTGCTGAAACACGATTATTCATTCATTCATGTCAGGATTTGACGTAACGAGATCGAAAATACTGCTAAGGGTAAAGATCGAAAATACTGGAGCAGACGCTGCTGGAGGGTCACTGGCAGCAACAGCAGGAAGGTTATAATCTGGTGCAGAAACAATGCTTATAGGCTGATCAACAATTGTAGCTCCCTGAGAGACACAAGACAGTTAGTCACGTAAGATCACAGGTCTCTTTCCTCTCACCCGATCGATGATAGAGGGCCAATTCTCGTCGATGAAACAAGAAAAAGCCTCTATCACAAATTTCTTCTAGGAAAAGTTAACATAAGCAAGGATATGGGCTCGTGTGAGTAGGAAACCGATAATAGATATCTATTATAGTTCTATCATCAACTATGAGTTCAAATCTAAGAGAAATTCTCGAGAATGTTTGCTATTATGAAATTTTTTTGTCTTTCCTGAATGATAAGGAGAAAGAAAAAATGGAACAGAAAGTGCTATTTTGGAGTTTTATCCAATTTTCTTTCCGGTATTTACTGAATCCTTATGTGAGAATTATCTCCGTGGATACAAAAAGCAGATGAAAATATGATGCAGAAAAACCAAAATCCATATGAATGAAAGAAGTTTCTTTCACTTTCTTTTCTCGGTCAGTCGAGGTAGCCGAGGGATTATTTAATGAGAGAGAAAGAACTAAAGTATTTTTCCATCTTAGATGTATGAGAAAGAATTTAACTATTCATCTACGCATTCAAAAGCGACTAAACACATTATGCAACCATATTGAATCGTTGAACTTGTTAAATCTTCTCTTTTCTGAAGAATAAAACCCTGTTCTAAGTAATTTTCAAAACATATCATTTCTTGGAGCCAGATTTCATAACAGAAGAGAATTTCTACTTGCCGGGAAACGATTTCTGATGAAACTTTAAATGCATAAGAACACTAAAAATAAAATCATTCAGATGATCTACAGACCAAGAAGAAAGACAATCGAAATCAAGAAAGAGAAGAATAGAGAATGGTTTGAACCGAGAGTAGAATCGATGTCTCTGCCCCTTTCGGATCCTTGAAGGTAACAAATGCAACTTGAAATTGCTCATTGTCCCTAGAAGAAAACAAAGGAAAATAAATGAAAATGCATATGGACAAACAGTTGGAGAACAAAATGAAGAGAAGAAAAAAGAGCAAGAATTCCACTGCTCATCACCAGTTTCCAATCGAACTAAAAAAACAGACGAAGTACAATTTAGAGACATTAGTAGATCAATCTTACTTCCGCATTTCGACAAATTCAATTTCACCGGAGAAAGAAAAAAATTCTCTCAAATTTTTCTCCGTCGCGCCCAAGGAAACATTCGTAACTCTCACCGTTCTCATCTGCAACCACCATAAACAAAACAAAGAAACTGTAACGATTACACAAAAGTAACCAAAATCAAAGAAGAATTTCGACGGTTTCGGAGCTTCCGAAATTCCAGTATTATGAAATTACGACACCGGAGGTACACATTCTCCATCTCCTCAATACGAATTCACGCATTCGTTCATAAAAAACTACGGAGAAAAAAAATGAAACAAACTGATCGTTTCTTCAATCCTAAGTGATAACAAGTAGTAATCACGCCCAAGAACAGAATGAAAATTTCGGAAAATAACATGGCCAGAAATCAAACAGATAGTGAAGACAACGACCATAAAAAATAAACAAAAATTGAACACCAACCGCCATGATTCTTCTGTGTGATCCACCCGAGGGGTTTCCCAATCCGAGTTCTTAGAGAGAGAGAAGAAGAAGAAGAAGAAGAAGAAGATAGAATGGCCGTGAGAGGTGTGTTGTGGCTTGGCGGTTGTTTAGAAACCGACTCATTCTATTTTTCCCTTTTTTTTATTTTTTTTTATTTTTTTTTATTTTTTTTTATTTTTTTTTCCTCTCTCATTTTAAACTTTATATTTTGATCTATCGACTAATGTAAATAATCCACGAATTTATCATATTATAAAACATAATAATTTTTTAAAAATAACGTGACGGTTTATTTGTGACCTAAATAATCTTACAGTATCTTAATCATATAGCTTGAAACAAGCTGAGGTTCGAATCTTCTAAAAAACTTATTAAATATGTGTATATGACTCGAGAATCTGATCAACTTAGACTGCCCAACCGGATCATACAATTTGGGTTAAATTGAATTTTTTAAAAATTAAAAATTTAGGTCAGTTCACAGATTATTTATTATTATTATTTTTTTTTGTTGGGTCAGCTTAACCAACTTGGAAATGTGATTACAACTCAACTCAACCCATCCTGCCCAACTTTTAAGATTATTGTGAAGATAAAGTATATCTCAGGCTTATTATTGCTATGAGAGATATGTTGTAAATTGTGAATGTTCCTAAATTTTTTAAAATAATAATAAAAAAAAAACAATCAGACAATCCAATCAACCCGAGAATAGAGGATTTAGCTGTAAATGTTGGATGATGAAAGTCCCAGCTAAGTTACGGAATGATGATGAGTTTATAAACAAAGAATACTCTCTACATTGGGGTGAGGCTCTCGGGGAAGCACAAAACAAAGTCATGAGAGCTTATACTCAAAGGAGACAATATCATACCATCGTGTAGAGTTGTGTTACATAAACTCTATTCGGGTTTCTCCCGTCACAACTCAATCAATCATCTCAAAAATTTATTTTTTTTCAACCTAATCTATATACACCAATAAATTTTACCACTNTAATCCACGAATTTATCATATTATAAAACATAATAATTTTTTAAAAATAACGTGACGGTTTATTTGTGACCTAAATAATCTTACAGTATCTTAATCATATAGCTTGAAACAAGCTGAGGTTCGAATCTTCTAAAAAACTTATTAAATATGTGTATATGACTCGAGAATCTGATCAACTTAGACTGCCCAACCGGATCATACAATTTGGGTTAAATTGAATTTTTTAAAAATTAAAAATTTAGGTCAGTTCACAGATTATTTATTATTATTATTTTTTTTTGTTGGGTCAGCTTAACCAACTTGGAAATGTGATTACAACTCAACCCAACCCACCCTGCCCAACTTTTAAGATTATTGTGAAGATAAAGTATATCTGAGGCTTATTATTGCCATGAGAGATATGTTGTGAATTGTGAATGTTCCTAAATTTTTTAAAATAATAATAAAAAAAATAATCAGACAATCCAATCAACCCGAGAATAGAGGATTTAGTTGTAAATGTTGGATGATAAAAGTATCAGCTAATTTAGGGAATGACCATGAGTTTATAAACAAAGAATACTCCCTCCATAGGGTGAGGCTCTCGGGGAAGCACAAAACAAAGTCATGAGAGCTTATACTCAAAGAAGACAATATCATACCATTGTGCAGAGTCGTGTCACATAAACTCTATTCGGGTTTCTCCCGTCACAACTCAATCAATCATCTCAAAATTTTATTTTTTTCAACCTAATCTATATACACCAATAAATTTTACCACTAATTTCATTATTTTTTTTCTTTATTTAAAAAAAATTAAATAAATATATTTAAAAAAATATAAAATTATTTTCTATTTTTATTTTTAAAAAGTTGTAGATCATTAATTAAACAGAGTGAGAGCGTCGGCGACATTTGAATTTTTATTAAACGATCATTATCATCAGGGCGTCGACAGCCCTAACTCCGGCCAGTCCGCTGGAATCTTCTGCAGAGGCTAGCATCGTTCTTTTTCCGACGGTTCTACGGTCTGATTCTCTCTCTGTTCCTTCTCCCTCATGTATTTTCTCGCTTCGATTCTGTCTCTCCTTTACTGTCTGCTCTTTCCCGGGTAATTTTCTTTGCTTGCGTCTGATTACTTGTCCTCTCCCACAAATGGTTGTCTTATTGCAAGTCTTCAGATCTTAGGCCTGCCGTAGCACTATTACTGTTTCCGGCAGCAAATGATCATTGAGGTCTTCTATTTTGCTTAAGTAGATGAGTGAACTAATTGGATCTTGGTTCCGTTATCTTTTTCTTTTTCACTCTGTTTAGTTCGCTTGAAAGTGAAGAGTGCAAGTTCTGAGAATGAATTTTTGTTTTCTATTACTTAATCAGCCTTTTTGATGTTGAAATTCTGTCATATACACATCCCAGATAGTGCTTTTACCCGCCATTTTCCCCTCAAGGATTACAGACTTCTTTTATCGATTTACTTTGCATATATGATAGCTTTTCTATTTCTGGACTAATTTTGTTAGAATCCCACGTTATAAGGGTGTCGAAACCTATCCTTAATAGACGCCTTTTAAAATTTTGGGGGAAGCCTAGAAGGAAAAGTCGAGAGAGACAATATCCGTTGGCGGTGGGCTTGAGCTGTTACAAATGGTATTAGAGCCAGTTACCGGACATTGGGCTCTCAAGGGGTGGATTGTGAGATCTCACATCGGTTGAAATTATGTCATATACACATCCCAGATAGTGCTTTTACCCGCCATTTTCCCCTCAAGGGTTACAGACTTCTTTTATCGATTTACTTTGCATATATGATAGCTTTTCTATTTCTTTGTTTGGACTAATTTTGTGAGATCCCACGTTATACGGGTGTCGAAACCTATCCTTAGTAGTCGCGTTTTAAAATCTTGGGGGAAGTCCAGAAGAAAAAGTCGAGAGAGGACAATATCTATTGGCAGTGGGCTTGGGCTGTTACAAATGGTATTAGAGCCAGTTACCGGACGTTGGGCTCCCAAGGGGTGGATTGTGAGATCTCACATCGGTTGAAATTCTGTCATATACACATCCCAGATAGTGCTTTTACCTGCCATTTTCCCCTCAAGGGTTACCGACTTCATTTATCGATTTACTTTGCATATATGATAGCTTTTCTATTTCTTTGTTTGGACTAATTTTGTGAGATCCCACGTTATACGGGTGTCGAAACCTATCCTTAGTAGTCGCGTTTTAAAATCTTGGGGGAAGTCCAGAAGAAAAAGTCGAGAGAGGACAATATCTATTGGCAGTGGGCTTGGGCTGTTACAAATGGTATTAGAGCCAGTTACCGGACGTTGGGCTCCCAAGGGGTGGATTGTGAGATCTCTCATCGGTTGAAATTCTGTCATATATACATCCCAGATAGTGCTTTTACCTACCATTTTCACCTCAAGGGTTACAGACTTCATTTATCGATTTACTTTGCATATNGCATAAAATTTCAACGTACAAACTATTTTGATGATGGATAAATCCCTTTTGTAAATTTCAAATATCAATGAAATTGTATCTTATAAATAAATAAATAAAAAAGATGTGGGAGATTATTGTTTTATATCGCTAATTATTCACCTGTCTTTGATTCCACTATTATGTGCTTCTTGCCATTAGACAATCAAGGCAAGATCTATAAAGTCGACACCTTAAAGTGCACCGTTTGTTGAGGATTATTGGGAGTGAGTCCCACATTGGTTAATTGAGTAGAAGATCATGAGTTTATAAGTTAGAAATACTATCTCCATTGGTATATATGCGTGTCGAAACCTATCCTTAGTAGTCGCGTTTTAAAATCTTGGGGGAAGCCCAGAAGAAAAAGTCGAGAGAGGACAATATCTATTGGCAGTGGGCTTGGGCTGTTACAAATGGTATTAGAGCCAGTTACCAGACGTTGAGCTCCCAAGGGGGTGGATTGTGAGATCTCACATCGGTTGAAAGGAGAGGAGAACGAAGCATTCCTTCTAAGGGTGTGGAAACCTCTCTCTAGTAGACACGTTTTAAAACCTTGTGGGGAAACCCATAAGGGAAAGTCCAAAGAGGATAATATCTACTAGCGGTGGGTGTGGGTTTGAGCTGTTACAAATTTGATATCCAGAATTTCTTCTTCCGAGGATTAGGAGAACTGATTTTTGATATTTGATATCCGCTCCTAGTGTATCTTAGATTGGTTTATACGTTTTCAACGTCATAGTTTTGGAGCTTTTGCTAATAACTTATCTATCTGAAATTTCAGATATTGGGATTTAGAATCTCCCTTANTGGGGAAACCCATAAGGGAAAGTCCAAAGAGGACAATATCTACTAGCAGTGGGTGTGGGTTTGGGGTGTTACAAATTTGATATCCAGAATTTCTTCTTCCGAGGATCAGGAGAACTGAGTCTCTATTGTATATTTGATATCCGCTCCTAGTGTATCTTAGATTGGTTTATACGTTTACAACGTCATAGTTTCGGAGCTTTTGCTAATAACTTATCTATCTGAAATTTCAGATATTGGGATTTAGAATCTCCCTTAACAAGAAAACACAATGGCAGAACTTAGTCTGGGTATATTGATAGACATTCTTGATGAGGAATGGATGAGAGACACACTCCCTCATGATGGTAATTCTCAGCCTTCATTTCTCTGTACTCAAGAAATTATTTGTTACAAACTATGTCATTGCTTATTTAGTGTAGTTGTTCTATCATTTTCATAGATCTTCTACTCCCTCCTGTGCTGGTTGTTCGGACTGATGACACCGAGGACTCGAGTATGTCTCCTAACTTATAAGTCAATGTTCAATTAACAACACATGGAAAGACTATTTCTTTTAATTTTGATAACAACTTCTAAAATGAAGCATGTTTTTGCCCTCAATGTGAGATTTAATACATGGAGTTCCTGAATTTAGTACTTTAGAGAATGGAAAGTAAGATGGTTCTAAGACTCCGGATGCCTCTGAATATCGTTCCTCGATACGTTTTCTTCTTCATTCTGTCTTGTGGCTTAATGGTTATTGTGCAATTGTGAAAATTGTGGATAGGAAGTAATAAACGGATCTTTAATCACTCTGTTAGAAGAACAAAAGAGCTGAGGAAGTTCTTTTTGTATCTGCTTCTTACCATCTTAGGTCTGATACCTCTTTGTTTACTTTCTTTCTCATTTCTTTGTTCCCCCCTCTCACTCACGCACGTTTGCGCACAAACGTATGTTGCCTTAATCTTTTCTTCGTGCATAAAATTTCAACGTACAAACTATTGTGATGATGGATAAATCCCTTTTGTAAATTTCAAATATCAATGAAATTGTATCTTATAAAAATAAAAATAAAAAAAGATGTGGGAGATTATTGTTTTATATCGCTAATTATTCACCTGTCTTTGATTCCACTATTATGTGCTTCTTGCCATTAGACAATCAAGGCAAGATCTATAAAGTCGACACCTTAAAGTGCACCGTTTGTTGAGGATTATTGGGAGTGAGTCCCACATTGGTTAATTGAGTAGAAGATCATGAGTTTATAAGTTAGAAATACTATCTCCATTGGTATGAGGCCTTTTGAGGCCTTTTGGGAATCCCAGAGCAAAGCCATGAGAGCTTATGTTCAAGGTGGACAATATCATACTATTGTGGAGAGTCGTGATTCCTAACACCGTTCACTTGAAAAACACTATTCAAATACCAAATTATATGCAAATCTATTAGTTGTTTGCAGGAGAAATCGATTTTGATCCCTTTGACCTCGTAACATCTTTGCAGATCAGGAGGCTCAGCCAGTTGATGCTGATACCTGGCATGATCTTGCTCTAGGTAACCAATGAACCTTCTCCTAACTAAGGATGGCCCATTATCAAGAGATTTTCTTCAAGTTAGAAGTCTTATTACCATATTCTCTTGCTGTATTCGCATTGTAGATTTTAAGATCTCATTAATCCATGTTGTAGATGTTGAAGATTGATGTAGAAATTGTTTATTTGTGGTACAAGAAATAGTCTGTTAAGTACTCTACATGGATTTGCTGCTCTCTTTTGTCAATACATACTTGCATGTTGCCCTTTACCCCATGTAGAGGACACCATTGCCTTGTTGCTCGCATCTGATCGATTGGTTGTCGGCTCGTTGGTAAAGCGAGAGCTTCAAGCCCGATTTATGGTTGGTTCACCTCTTATTTAATCTTTATTCTAAAGTTTTCGTTCTGGGTCGTTTGGTTAGAAATTTTGTTTAACTTTTTTTTTGAATAAGATAGTCTGACTGTACGTTCGAGAATTAGACAAACATGTTGTTTATAAATGCTAACCTTTCATTGTTTTTTTTTTTTTTTTTTTTTTTTTTTTTTTTTTTTTTTTTTTTTTTT
>NC_036653.1:4344008-4398028 GCF_002806865.2 Cucurbita pepo subsp. pepo
TATATATTATTATTATTATTATTATTATGTTTAAAAAATATCCATTAAATTTAAAAAATAGCATTAACATTCTTTTAACTTTTATAATTTTTTTTTTTTTTTTTTTTTACGAATATTATTCCAATTTTTAAAAGCTGGAGATATTTTTGAAATAAAATATAAAATTAAAAAATATTCTTATTAATTTAACCTTAAATTAATAATATTTTATATTTTGACTTGAATTATGGCTTCCAAAGTGACACTTAGTTGGAACCGACCTCCACGTGCTTAGTTTTCAAAGAGCTTTCAATCTTCACATTGGTCTGAGTTAAAAGTGGGTTGGGCTGAGTAATGTGGGTTTGGGCCGAGTTAGCTTTGACCCACATTGGTCTTGGGCTTAAGCCCATCAAACTTGGGCTTTGGGCCCATTGAGCTTTAGAAGAAAAACATTTAAATTTATCTAAAATACCATATTATTCAAATTATGTTTGAATTATAATAATTATAATTCTAAAAACGTATTTAATCATTTTATGATTTTGATATAATATTAAAATAATTAAACTACTCTTAATTAAATTTAATTTAATTAAGAAAGGGTAAACAAAATGTAATTTAATATTTTTATTTTTCAAAAAATAAAAATAAATAAAAACAGAGATGGTTGAATTGAACAAATAATTTAATTAATAAAATAAAAGATCTAAATTGATAATAGACGTGGACAAATGGGAATTTAACACGTGTATTAAAGGCGGGGAAGCAATTTTTGTATTACAAGTCATCTGCTTAGTACGTAACCAAAACAATAACGAAAATTTTTTTTATTTTAATAAAAAAAATTTAAAAATGGAAAAAAAAAGGGCAGAATGCCACGTGGCGGAAGAATCGCGAAAATAAAATAAAAGTGGGCCCACAATTATAAGGTCCACGTGGTGCGGTTATGCAAGGTCATCGTCTTCTACAATTTGATCCAATCCATTTCTTTATTTACAGCAAAATCCTATCTGTCTCTCTGCTCTGCTTCGGAGCTTGCGATCTTCTTCTTCTTCTTCTTCTGCTGTTGTTTCTTCTGCATTTTCACCAGATCCGAAGATCGAAGAGGCGTGCTGAAGATGGTGAAACCGAGCTACTTGAAAATGGTGACGGATTCTGACGCTGCCGATCTGATCTCTACTGATCTTCGGGAGCTTGGTAACGCTGCTAAAAAGCTTGCTACACATGCTGTTCAGCTTGTTGCTTCGGGTTTTCCTGCTGCTTTCCTCCAATGGCTTGCTTCCTTTGCTGCTATGTATGTATTTCCCTCTCTCTTTATGCTTTTATTTCTGTTTCTTCCTGGTATTTGTTTGATAGTTGAATTTCATGATGTTATCTTTTAGTAGGATTTTTTGTTGGAGAGGTTGATTTGGCGATTTTGATTTGCGGAATAGTTTGTGTTTTGTGATCGGTATCTGTTCAACTTGAGTAATTTTTTTTGTTGATTTGTATGTTGAATCGATTGAGGAGTATGAGAACGATTTAGTTAGGGAAGTGATTCGTGTTACAAAATGTGCTTCTGCTTTTCTGTAATGCTTTATGAATCATTGACTTACTGAGTGTTCTTTTTTCGTTTTCGTTTTCGATGAATTTTCTTTTAGGTTTCTTTTGGATCATTTTGATTCCGCTCCAATTCTTTTTTCTATTGATGTTTTTGTACAATTTTCAACTCTAACGTGTTTTGTAACTGCAGCTATTTGTTGATTTTGGATCGAACGAACTGGAAGACGAATATCCTTACCTCGTTGTTGATTCCGTACATTTTCTTCAGTCTTCCTGGAGTGATTTTCTTTTTTCTCAGGTGATCATCTCCACAATTGAGCGATAACCCTAGCAACTGGCTTCAGACGAAGCTCCTGGAATTGCGTTTTTGTTGTCTCTGGCTAAATTGCTTTCTCTTGCAGGGGAGAGTTTGGAAAATGGGTCGCCGCCATTGCTGTTGTGCTCCGTCTCTTCTTCCCACGACGATTCCCAGGTAATTCGTTCTCGACTTGTTTACACATATTATTGAATTCACTTTTGGTTTATGAACTACAAAATCTGCTGGCTGATAAAGCATCTTTGAGCTTATGATGAAATTAGACAGAACATTGAAGTAATCAAAAGATCCAAAACTTCAAAGTTAAAACACATTTCCAAGATAATTTGATTCACCAAAGTTAAAGGATCAAATAACATCCCAAACCTCATTCATAATTATACACAATACACCAATCTAATAACTTAAAGCTTCCATCAAACAGAAATTTCGCATCACATAAACTACTATTTATTGCATTCCATTCTCTCATTGCCCGGAAATACAGATTGGCTTGAACTCCCTGGAGCTTTAATACTTCTCATTGTGGTGGCTCCGGGGTTGTTTGCGAGCACGATGAGGAACGACGCCATCGGAGAAGCAATCTGCCTGATCATATCATGCTATTTGCTGCAAGAACACATCAGAGCCTCTGGTGGATTCAGAAACTCTTTCACCAAAGCCAATGGCATCTCAAACACCATTGGTATCATCCTTCTCTTTGTTTTCCCTGTCTGGGCACTGCTAGTTCGTGTGCTTTGATTGGTTTTTTAAATGTAATTATGCATTGTTCTTTGTGTTGTTTGGGAATGTGGGCTGTGAGATTTGGGTTTATTCTTCTTTTAGCAATTGGGTGTGATTGTATCATTGTAGGCTGGGTCAGTGTAAAGTTGCATGAGAAATTTCTCTCACAAAAGATTTGTCTTATCAGTTCTTGTGGGACAAAATGTGAAACAATACTGTTTATGAATGTGAAGATTAAAGGATCAATGTGTTACATAATTATTTACGTGGTAGTTATGTGTAAAAATTAGAGAGCACGTGATATTATTATTTAAATTCTATAGAACGTTAAAATCTTTCTTACATTTATTTCCTTTACAAATGGATCGTTAAAACTATTTACATAATTATTTTTTAGTCCTAAACAAAAGGCAACAACAATGGCTTATTGCATATAACTATTGGGTAGGGAGAAATTGACAACTAGTCCTATCCCCTATAGTACATTTTGGGGCAAGTTTGCCCTGGCGGGTGTGGACGTGATTCTGGTAAACGGTCATACACCCCTGTATTGACTCTGATATGAAAGGGTAAAGGCCTATCTAAGATGTGAATATGATATGAAAGGGTAAAGGCCTATGTAAGATGAAAGCATGAAAAAAAGGTTTGGAATCGGCATGCAACTATAGGCAACATTTCTTAGACAAGCATGACCGTGACATCCTCCTCTACTCAATTGGTTAATGTCCCTGTCAACCAACTCGAACAAAGTTCACAACATTTGGTATAATTCAACCTATATTCTCGACATTTGTGACATTTCTCGATATCCACACACCATTTAGATGATTAATGAAGATTAGGTGGAATTACATTGCTCTAATCATTCATAAACTCGATAGATTAGGTAGAATGACATTTCTCTAAATCATCCATAAACTCAATAGATAGGTGTGCATAAACTCTCATGATTGAGTTTAAATGAATTGGTTACAATAAATTTATTAATTTTTTTAAATATATCATTGACCATTCTTAACACCCATATATGATTGTTTAACAGATCCTTTCCATTGTTACCGATATATAATACTCAAACTATAACTTATATAACTTAATTAGCATCTCAATAAAAGAACTTTATAACATGCCTTAACTACGTAACTACTATGAATTTGAAGCCAGTATAGAACTTGGATATTTGATAAAATAAACATAATTACTCACAATTAATGGATA
This sequence comes from Cucurbita pepo subsp. pepo, assembly GCF_002806865.2. Lineage (NCBI taxonomy): Eukaryota > Viridiplantae > Streptophyta > Magnoliopsida > Cucurbitales > Cucurbitaceae > Cucurbita > Cucurbita pepo. The sequence continues at coordinate 4,347,787 of NC_036653.1, forward strand.
TTTGATGAAATAAACATAATTACTCAGGATTAAACGACTTAAAAGTGTTGACGGTATAGAATTACTTCCAAACAAATGTCCTCTAACGATTTGACTTAATAATAAATGTGATCTTTTTAATAATATGAAACATGTATCATGTGTCTGTTGGAGTCATATCCCACAAATTGATATCCCTTGATTGATTGATGGATAGAGATGGGAGGGTAAATGAGTCCACTTCTCTTGGTTCGTGGATACCACACAAGGGAATGTGGCTATCCACATTGAAAGTACTTGCTAGGAAAACGAACTTTCTAAAGGCAAAGTTGAAGAGTTCTAAGTCACTACCAACTCAAGACTGGCTTAGGATGTAGCAGATATTGTTTTCTTTGGAATTTCATTCAAAGTTTCTAAAACATGTGTGCTAGAGAGAGATTTCCACACCCTTAAAATGAATGTTTTGTTCTTCTCCTCAACTAACGTGGAATCTAACAATTCACCCTCCCTTCAGGGCCCAACGTCTTCGCTGGCACTCATTCAGTTCTCCAATCAATGTGGGACCCCCTAATCCACCCTCCATTAAAGGCCCAACGTCCTTGCTTGCACACCGCCTCGTGTCCCCCCCCCCTTCGAGGCTCAACCNCCCGATGTCTAGCTCTAACAATATTTGTAATGGTTCAAGTCCACTACTAGCGGACATTGTCCTCTTTGGGCTTCCCCTCAAAGTTTTTAAAACGCGTCCGCTAAGGAAAGGTTTCCCCACCCTTATAAAAAATGTTCTGTTCTTCTCTCCAATCAACGTGGGATCTCCTGTAAACAAATGCACATTTTTCTACTTTGTTTTTGTGTGCAAAGTTTAGAATTGAAGTCATGTTTTGATAACTTCTATAATAAGACTTAATTTTCTATGGAATTTTCAAGTTCATCCACAAAGTCAGCACAAAAATTTCTTCATAAGTTAACATATTTCTCTCCTTTTATTAGGATTTCAAGGATCGCTACTAAGATTTGTACACTTAACTTATCGGTTTTGCTGCCTTCTTTGCCTCTTCATATAGTTGATCAATTCTCTCCTGCACGTGGAATTACAAGAGAGTAACCAAATAGAATGAAACATAATAAAGTTCGCATTGCAAATCAATAGATAAACACCCATCATACAACGAAGTTTGAAGTATGAGAAGCTGTATATAGAATTTTGAGCGTAGTTCAAGGTGAGGTTAACTGTTGTCTGGAACACTTTTGTGGTGTTTTATATGTCAATAGCCAATATTACAGGCAGGAGAGTAGTTTTTTTTTTTTTTTTTTTTTTTTTTTTTTTTNTTTCTGCAAAGGCTAGAATCTCTTTTCCGTGAGAAATTTGCAACACCGCTAGCAAATATTGTCCTCTTTGGGATTTTTCTTTCGAACTTCCCCTCAAGGTTTTTAGAACGCGTTTGGTAGGGAAAGGATTCCACACCCTTATAAAAAAAGTTTTAAATCCAAATCCCACATCGGTTGAGGAGGAAAACGAAACATTCTTTATAAAGGTGTGGAAACCGCTCCCTAGCAGACTGTATTTTGAAAACTTTGTGGGGAAGCCCAAAAGGAAAAGTCCAAAGAGAACAATATCGGCTAACGGGGGCTTAGGCAGTTACCATAGCTTCTCCCAGGAGTGCATAGGAAGAATTCTTTTTAAAAAAAATATATATCTATTCATCTCAAATCACAGCCAATTGTAAAGTTATATGCACTTCCCTTGGCTACCTTGGGCGCATATAAAGAGAGAAGGGAAACTATGCATATAAATGTTTTTTTCATGATATGGGTAACTTTTTCAAACACAGCCGAAGGGCCAAAGCAGAATTCAACAAAAAAAAATCAGCAACGATTTAAACATAAACAGTACTACACTGAATCAAGCAGCGGCCTCAGGTGTTATGATACACAGTTTAACACTCAAAACATGCTCTGATGGGTGATTCAGTACAGACGCAAAGAAGCTCGGAACAAAAGAGAACAGTAGAAATGCTAGGATTTAACCGAAAGTGGGATAAGTGATACCTTGTAGTATTTAAGCAGCTGTGGTCTCTTCAATTTAAATGTTGGAGTTATCAGATCCCTCTCCATGTCAAAGGGATATGGTTCCAAATGAATTGCTTTTAATAGCTCAAATCCTCGAAGCTGCCAAATATTTTTCCAGATTAGATAAAGAAGTGTCTGTAAACAGTAATATCCTGATCAAAATTGAGTATCTAAACGGTACATACATGGTGCTTCTGACCATTGCTATTGAGCTCATCCAAAATATACTTCCTTGCATTGAGATTCTCACACAAAGATTTAAAGTCACCAGTCACATTATGGTTCCGTGCCCAATCCTCCAAGGCCTTCTGATCGGGAACCGCCACACCCACAAGAAATGACTCGAAACTATTTCCATAGACCCAAATCTGTATGCGACAGAAATTGTTTTTTGAAATATGAGTAATGGAAAGATTAAAATTAAAATTTAGAAGTGAGAAACATAATTCCAATATGTTTGAGAAAGCATCCAAATAAACAAAACTGTCAACTAATGTATCTCAGTTATGCAAGAATCAATTTCTATCCAGTAGGCAGTACCGAGGTAATCAGAGGGCATTGCAAGAATATGTTTTCGATGTTCTCCACTGCAACATACTCCCCCTGGGACAGCTTAAATATATTCTTTTTCCGATCAATTATTTTCATCGATCCATCAGGCTGCCATTCGCCAATGTCCCCTGTAACATGTATACATTTGTTCTAGTAAATAGCTAATGGCATTCATAAACCAAATGTTCAGATGATTAGAAAAAAGCGTTGAAACACATTTAATAATGATGAAAAGGTTATACGTAAAATAGATAACGAGCTGCACGTCTAAAGAATATCAGTTTAACATATGACTTTCCTGCAACATAATTAAATGTGCATAATTTAGGAGGCTTAGTGGTCACAAGAGCACATAGAACAAGTGTGCATAACTTAGGAGGCTTGGGTTTAAAATTCTACGAGTTTCCTAATTACCAAAACGAAAAAATTTTGTAGCATCAAATAGTTATCCAGTAAAAGTAGTTGATTTGAGCAAAAGTTAGCATAGACCTTACGAATATTAAAAAGAAAGAATGGAAGACCAACACTAGTGGCCCAGTATAATAATAGATCAAGAAAGTCAAAAGAAGGGGCTGGAATGTTGACTTAAGTGAAAATGGCTCAAGTCAATTGGTAAGTGCTGAAGCATAAAGCACTTTGAAATATTATTCCTAGTAATAATTATGGATGTTGGCTTTCTTTAAATCATTAAGATGCATCATTTTTTCTCTCGAGGAAAGAAAGTGTTTTAGACAAGCATATGGTTGTACAACCTATAGAAAAGATCATGTTCACAAGTAAGGTCCTGTGGAGAGAGAGAGCTTACGGCCCAAGCCCACCACTAGCAAATATTGTCCTCTTTGAGTTTTCCCTTATGGGCTTCCCCTCAAGGTTTTTAAAACGTGTCTGCTAGGGAGACGTTTCCATGCCCTTATATGCTTCATTCTCCTCCCCAACCGATGTGGGATCTCACAATCCACCCCTCTTCAGGGCCCAACGTCCTCGTTGGCACTCGTTTTCCTTTCCAATCGATGTCGTTCTCCTCTTCAATCTATGTGGGATCTCACACATTATGAAACACATCTCTAAAACATGTGTTCGAACTGAACTTCCAGCTATATTCGCACATTATTTGAGATCTCAGCCGATCAACCTACTTTTACTAATTTGTTTAGCTTTCATAGAAAATTAAGAGAAACTAATTCTTTTGAGGAAACAATTGCCATAAAGGAACGCAAGGACAAAACAGATATGGAAACGTATAATTAAAATGAGGAGATGGAGAAAAATGGTAAAATATGTCAGAAACTTTCTCCCTTATAATCCCATCTAATTATGATATAGATATTACCGTGTGGTTTTACCTGTATGAAACCATCCGTCAATAAGAACATCTTCTGTTAGATCTTGCCGTTTATGATATCCAGAGAACAAAGTACTTCCCCTTAAGCAAATCTCTCCACGAGGCGTGCTTGACAGTGCATCATACCCCATATCAGGAACTGACTCGAGCCTTACTTCAATGGTAGTAACTGGAACTCCAACAGTTCCCATCATGGTGAAAACATTGGCTATGGATGTAAGACATCCACCACAACTTTCTGTAAGGCCTAAAATTGCAATAAGATACGAGCTCATTAAAAAAATTATTAATGCATTATGATCTCTTCGAACTCGGAATTTGCCTCAATTTTTCCGATAACTAGCACTAATTTTTTCAGAAGACTTGAGAATTATTCGGGTAAATCTAGTTTGATAATATTATATTGCATACCATATCCTTGGCTTAAAGTTGCACAACTGGTAACCCTCAAGAACTCTTCCACATGCCTGGGCAAAGGTGCAGCACCAGATAAAAAAAGACGAACTCTTCCACCAAATGCTTCTTTTATCTTTCACAATATAATAGCACTTATATTATGTAAAGAAGCTTTATATTTGAATGAACATATATAAACAGAATAAATGACAAACCTTGTCAAATACAAGCTTGTCCAAGAGAGGTGCAGCTTTTTCCTGGGGCACACCCTTCGACAGATATCCTAGCTTGCTGTTAGCACTCTCTTTGTCAGTTACACAATAGGAGATAATACAGGTAACTTAAACCAGTATATTGAACACAGAATTCGAACGTACTAATTGTATGCATAATCGAATAACATCTTCCGCAAACTACCTCCGGACGAAACTTTGTTCAGAATACCTATAACAATGAAGGTTATGGAAATTACGTAAACCACGTAATTCAAAACATTGGATAATAACTAAATGAAGAACACAAAACAAGAACATATTATGCACCAGAATAAATACGATCATAGACTCTAGGAACTCCAGAAAATATTGTTGGCTTCAGTTCCTGAATATCATCCAGCAGAAACCTAATGTCCTGTAAAGTTAACACACAAACTACCACATAAGTTCACATAATTAGGAGGTGAGATCATAAAAGCAAGCATTTCGACTGATCAAAATTACCCCACGCCAAAACCCGATAGATGAACCCTTGTAGATGCAATAGGTCTCCATTATCTGATCATACACATGGGCTAGAGGAAGAAATGAGAAATATGAATCTTCTTCTGTCGCCTGTAAGATTACCAACGTGTAATTACTACAGTCATGCAAAATATGAGAAGAATGTGATAGAACATTAATCAAACTAATAAGAACATAGTAATTAAAGAACTCAACTATTCTTTAATTGGGTCAAAATTTATATTTGGCTGCTTACCACTTTATCTGTCAATAAAAGTATGTGGTCCACAGACAAAACTTCGGCCATTATAGCTGCATTATTTAAGATAACACCTTTTGGTTCCCCGGTGGTTCCACTTGTATACATTATTGTGCAGATATTGGTCTTCAGTTTTGAAGGGAGCTCACAGTCCAAGCTTCCCTGGAGCAAAGTGAACAAAGATTAGATATGCTGCCATGGTTAATGATCAGGCAAAAAATGGTCAAGATAAAAAACATTTTGTACCAACTGATAGAACTCCTCCCAAGAATAGCAAGATACTCCCAGTTCTTCGGCTTCCTTCTTATGTACGCTTGAAACATTGTTAAAACTGACAATAGCTGAACCAAAAAGACACACGATGGTTAGATTTACAAAACTCTAAAAACGAAAGTGCAGTTCGAAATTAATGCAACGTACTTTTTAATTGAGTCGAACACCTGGGAAGGCATGAAAAGATCTGCACATTGAATAACATTTTATGTCAAGCAAAAATTGGAAAGAAGTACCAATTCATAGCTAGAAAGGAGAACGGCGGTTTACATCTTACAGTTAAAAAGTTTTCACTTCTTTCAAAATACACCACAGCATTGTAACTATCCAGTTGCAAACTTTTAATACAAAGATATAAGATGTTGTCCAGGAGACATTAAGAATTTGCAGCTGTACATTTATATTTACACACTGAACCAAATGGAGTTTGTGCAAGAACCAATTATATCTTAAAAATCTCAGTAAGGTGTGTGTTGCTTTGGGCTTTTTCAATTCTCCATTTTTATGGGGAAAATACAAAACAAAGGTAAGAAGCAAATTGGTCGGATGCAGAAAGTCTCGATGTCTTTAAAATTTTTCAATATCTCATGCTTCATAACAATATAATTGTTTTATTCTTACATTGCATACCTCATGAAAAAAAGGAAAAAAAAATCCCTGTGCATATTATGGCACTTAGCACCCAAATCCCACAAGCACTATTGTGTCTAGCATTTCACAGTTTAAAACAAACTAATACGAAACAAGATGTTCATGGAACAGTTTAAACAATTAGCAATTCTATGTATACGGGGTAAGAACGAAGAGGTTAGCAGCATGGAAACGTACAGAAGCAAGTTTGTTTTCCTGAACAAAAGCAATTGAAACTTCAGCATGGTTAATGATGAATTCGACAGCATTAGCACCTGCAACAGTTTAAATGTCAATGCAGGCGCTTAAGCTACTATTCTCTTATTCTTAAAGTTCAAAAGATGCCAGGAGGAATAAGGAACCATACCTAGTGTATCATACAGAGGTACATAAGTGATAGCTTGGCTATTACAGGCCTGTAGGCAACAAAGGAGATGAGATGAGAGCTCAAACATATTAACTTAAACTTTCAGTATGGTATCAAATTAAAACAAGTCTCTATCCTGTGGGATTTTTATTTATTTGGTGTCAGAACTTTCAAATTTACAAATTTAGTCGATAAACTTTTGAATTTTTTTTAAATTCATGAATCTACTCGACACAAAATTGAAGGCTTATGGTTCATTTAATAATAAAATTCAAATTTATATTTAGATCAATTGTAAGGACTATAGATTTCTGCTACCTAAAGTCACTACCATCATCTTAACCTAAGCTCTTATGGAATTTAACTCTTAAGCCATCATTATAAAGATGTTTTAAAGACGAGAAACTATAGGGACCTCATGCATTTCTGTGTGTACATATGCATCAGGATACTTTCCCTTTTACGATGATGAGTACGGATGCGTACGCTATGATGATGATGGTGATCATGCCACACATGACACTCAAGGGTCTGCTAACCTCCGAACGTCGTTGCGGACAACCAGCTTGACTATGATGGGTCCAGAGGGTGCGAACCACTTAAGGATTCATTGCTCGCACGTGTGGGTCGTGTGTAAGGAAGTACTGCACATCCAATTTAGATTGGAGGCCACCCCTAGGATGTTTTAACGATAGGTCCCTAGAGCATGACTTGCATGTGTTTGCATTTTCATGGCCCCTATAGTGGGGTCACTTAGGGAGTATTCTTCGAAATACTCAAGACGTGTGCTACATCATTTTCAGGTAAAGATAAGGCATTGTTATGTTTTTAAGATGAAGCTCAAGACGTGCGCTACATCATTTTCAGGTAAAGATAAGCCATTGTTATGTTTTAAAGATGAAGTTATGATTGTACGATGATGTTTTAAGAGTTGAATTCTGCATAAGAGCTTCCGTAGCAGAAATCTAGGGATAATGTTTTTCACATTCGAAACAAATGAAGGATAACTTCAAAAGGAAAAACTTGAAAAGAGGGGAAATGAGCCAACAGTCCCACAGAATTGGCGGATTTAGCACACACATTGGTGACTTTCCCCCTAAATCTCAACCTCATATACATCTTCAAAAACACAAAATTGCTTACCTCCATCGAAATTATCCATTCAGGGCAATTGGATCCATATATACCACAGCAATCTCCCTAGAAAACAAAATAAGGAACCAGTCACAATAAGGCAAAACATAGTTCCACTTGATGCAGTAAAAAATTAAGGCAATATTAGAACTTCGAAGAACACACATTTCACTGAACATCACTTGGACTTACAGGATTAACGCCACACTTTCTAATAGCAGAACCCATCCGGATTGCAGCATCGTACGCTTCTTGATACGTGAGCCATACATAGGAACCCGCCTGCAAAACTCATGGAACCAGTTCCAATAACTCAATTTAATCTTTTAGGTCTCGTTTCAAGTTCAGAGTTCGCCGGAAATTGTTACCTTGGAATCGCCGTTGGTTTGCCGACGACCAAGCATCCGGTTACCAGGATTCCTCTTGACGGAATCGCTGCAAGAAACGAGATCATATTGGTTGCCGCACTTTCACCGATCATTTTTTAACTTTAAATATCGTAAATCAAATGCAGATAGCTAAAAAAAATCTTTAATAAATAGTCAAAATTAATTCATTAATAAAAATTTAGGATTCAATAATTCAAATTATTAATTTAAAATTTTAATTAATACGAACTCAAAATTTAGATTATAAATTGAAGTTTTTCCTAATTTATAAGGAAACATTTAATTTTTAAATGGTTGAATTATATTTAAATGTAATTTTTAAAGTATAAAATTAAAAATACAAGTAATTTTAATTATATCATTAAACTTTCAAAATTATTTTTATTAATTTAATAATTTGTTTTAATATATATATATATATATATATAAAAAATGAGTATTTTTAATAAATAAATTATGAAAGTTCCCAATGGCTTAGCTCGGAAAAAAAAATTCAGGTTTTAATTAACGTAAAAAATCAAAGGAAAATCATTTAAAGAATTTAAATTAAATAAATTTAAAAAAAAGGCAAACCTGAAGAACTGCCATGGAGATTCGAACCCAGTCGGCAACTGGAGAAGCCCATCTTTAGCGTAGATGCTCCGGTAAACCGGCCCCCCCGACGGCTTTCCGCCGCTCTCCGGCGTCGCATCCTCCACGGCCACCGTGTACGCCGTCGGCATTGTCATGAAAACAGCCGGAATTTGAAAGGAAACGGGTGCGGAAGATTGGGTTGGTCTGTTTGTGGGTGTGGGTTGCTGAAAAGGTCCGGTGATAGTGGCTTTATTACAGTTGATCTAAACCAGAGGTGGGCGGTTGGGAGGATGGTTGAGGTGGGTGTGATGAATGGCATTAAATTCTCAGCAAACTACACCAATTTGTTTCATTTTTTTTTTTTTTTTTACCTATGTTCAATTTATTTTTACCTCTTAATTATACTTTATTAGCTAAGAGTTCCAAAATTCGTGTTTTTTAATCTACATTTGGTTATGTCGACACGAGCGGAGTAGGAACGGCTATGCCTTCTTTGTTTGTGTATCCGCCTTCTATTTTAATTTGCATCCCGGTTAAGTTTGTCCTTATGAAGTATGAATGCTCACCGAATTTGGTGTCAATCAAACATGGGATGAAAGCTCCACGAGGTCGAATGACTAGCAAAAACCGGCTCTAGTCTAGGAAGATTGAAAATGACTCAAAATGTATCTTAATGGATGTGACTAATAGTCAATTGTTCGAGGTCCGAGTTATATGGTTTCAAATATGTGATTGTTGATTATTTGCTTTGAGCCTTAACATTTTTTTTCTTACAAATTATTTTTAACCCATTTCTTCTATTATAAAACTCTTGAAATTTGCTTTAGAAATCTAGTAAAAAAGCGAGATTTTTAGATCTAAATTATCCAATAACCCAAAAATGAAAAGGAATAAACCTTGAATAAATTACCTTGATGATCAAGATCAAAAGTAAATAAAACTCGTTTTAACTTATAATTCGAATTACTCCACAAGATAGTTTGATCAATACTACTTGAATGACTCTAACATGCAAATTTAAACACACGAAGAGAAATAAGGGGCAAAGACAGATTGGGTTGACGTATTTTACAACTTGTAATTTGAATTATTCCATAAGATAGCTTGATCAATACTACTGGAATAACTCTAGCATGCAAATTTAAACACACGAAAAGAAATAAGGGTTAAAGACAGATTGGGTTGACGTATTTTACAACTTGTGATTTGAATTATTCCACAAGATAGCTTGATCAAAACTACTTGAATGACTCTAGCATGCAAATTTAAACACACAAAAAGAATATAAGGGGCAAAAATCAGATTGGGTTAACGTATTTTACAACTTGATAGCTTGATCAAGACTACTTAAATGACTCTAGCATGCAAATTTAAACACACAAAAATAATATAAGGGGCAAAAATCATATTGGGTTAACGTATTTTACAACTTGATAGCTTGATCAAGACTACTTAAATGACTCTAGCATGCAAATTTAAACACACGAAAAGAAATAAGGGGCAAAAACAGATTGGGTTAACGTATTTTACAACTTGTGATTCGAATCACTCCACAAGATAGTTTGATCAATACCACTTTTGACAAAGGACATGACAGACTCGGATTTGGTCAGAGTCGAGATTCAGGGCAAAGCACAAGAACAAAGAATACAATCCTCATTTTCGACACGGTTCGGCAAACAAGGAGAAATCTCTCTCCCTCTTACTCCTTCATTCCAAGTGTAAATGAGAATTTTCGACCCAACACGGTCGGTTAAACAAAAATCACTAGAAACATCCTCTTCTCCCGAGAATTAATTAAAGTGTTTTAGGTTTATTAGAAATTAACATTCCTAACCTAAAATGTCCATACTCATATAAAGATAATTGATTCAAGCAAAGAGGGTAAGTGTGACATTAAATAAGGTAGATATAATGAAATCCCCAATAGGTTGCACATTAATTAAATGCATCCTTTTCAGGCGGCCTTTAAATGAAGGTTGGCAGACCAAAAATAAAAATAAATAAAAATTACAATTTATTATTTCATACAATTAATTCTCCTTTTTTTTTTTCTTCTTTCGAGGACCAATCACATGGGTTGACGTTTTTTTTTTTTTTTTTTTTTTTTTTTTTTTTTTTTTTTTTTTTTTATTTATATAATTATTCATTTACCCGCTAAATTAATAAAAATAATCCTAAATTTTATATTTTGTTTCAAAAATATCGCTAAACTTTTAAAAGTTTTAATAATATTATTAAATTAAAAATATATATATATATACTCGTAAGTTAATTTGGAATGAAAATAATTAATTTTAAATTATACGACTCAAAAATAATTTGTTTTTAAATATGGTTGAATTTATTTCATCCGCTAAAATAAGAATAATAATAAATTTATTGAAATAATTTAAGAAGAAAATAAATAAATAATAAACTGACGATGAAAGTCTCACATCTACTAATTTAGAGAAATATCATGAGTTTATAAATGAGAATACTAATTCTATCGGTGTGAGACTTTGTGGGGAAGCCCAAAGCAAAATCATGAGAGCTTATGCTCGGATAATATCATACCGTGGAGAGTCGCGTTTGTCTAACAATCAGAACACGGTATTTATTTACAAATTTACGGTTTAACCTAAATAAAAAAAAATTAAAATGCATTTCAACCCAACGATATCATATTAACACGTTAATATATGATTTAACATCAAGTAAATATGATTTTTTTTTATTTAAAAATTTATGTGTCACGTAGTTTTCAATTACGTTACATTTTTACCCCCTTGAGTTTAATTTTCGATCGGTTCATAAATTAAAAAAAAAATTATACTCTTACCCCTTAATTTAAATAATTAATTAGTTAAAAAAAACTCGTCATAATTATTTTTTAATTAATTAATTGAAACTTAATCCAAAAACCAAAAGCTCAGTCGACCCAATTCCTAAAATTAAACCAACATTAGTAAAAGATTAAAAAAATTAGAGAATCTAAAATTAGATTGAGAAGGGAAGGCACAGTAACAATAAATAGGTAACAATAATTCAACTACCAAATATTGGTAATTAATAAATGAGGAATCATTAATTATTTCACCTTATAATTTTATATTTAGCAAATAAATTTAATGCTGGATCTTCTTCAATAATATCTAAGGGCCCACCACTAACTAATTTATCCTATTTATATAAAATTTTAAATCTGTGGAAAATATTTATTAAAAATTTTAATCTTTGAAAATTTGTCTCAATTTTGTTTAAATTTAAGAATTTATTGAACATATAATTAAAATGTAATAATAAATTTCATAAACTAAAATTCTAAATTATACATAAATTCAGTCAAAAACACTATTAAAAATATTTTTTTAATTATTTAAAAAATCACGACGTTATGATTAAATCTCATAAAACTCGAATACGGGTTAGATTATAATCTTATGTTTAGATGAGACAAAAAAAAAAANAATTCTAATTTTTAAAAATTAAAATTTAAAATTTCAAAAGTTTGGGATTTAATTGTATGCCTCTTTTAGAATTTAATTATTTTATTAAATATGAAATTAAAATTTTAATGAAAAATGAAAAGAGACAAAGGAGCAGAAGGAAAAGGAAAAATCCTAAATAGGGAGGAGAAGGATGCAAATGGAAAAAAAATAAAAAATAAAAAAATAAAAAAATAAAAAAATGGGGCATTAAATATGAATATGTTAGAGTCGGGATTTAACCTGTTACCGGCAGTGGTTCATCGATTAAAGTTAGAGATAGAGAGAGAGAGGGCTCTCTCGTCAATTTTTCATTAAATGCTCCTCCCCACCTCCCATTAATGACCCCTACAAAATTGCCAGACAGCTCTCATTAAACACCTCCTACCTCCCCTTCTCTCTCTTCCCTTTCTCTCTCTCTCTTCCGTCCACCTCCGCCTTCCGTCGCATCGCTTTTCTTCCTCCGCCCTATCTCCCACCGTCCGTTTTTTCCCTCTCTCTTCCTCATCCTGTCCGCACACGTGTCCTCTCCTATTTTCACATTTTCACATTTTCCCCCTTTTTTTTCTTTTTTTTTTTTCTCTCATCTTCGGTTGAATCTCTCCGGTGATAGTAATGCCTCGGGATCTCCGCATCTCAATCGGCTCGATGAGAACGTTGCTGCTCCTCCGCTGGTTACCGACGATCGGAGAAACATTGGACTTGTCATCGACTTGCTTCGTCTCGATGAACCTCCGCCTACGCCGTTGGAGAATCTCCAGCTTGATTCCGATAGCGGAAAGAATCCTCCTCGTCGTCTGAAGAACGGCGATTTCATTCCTCTGTAGTATCGGAATGAGAATACTCTCGCCTTCGGTAGAGATCCGAACGGCGATGGCCGTTTGCTCCAGAAGCTTCCACGGCGGTACCTCCATGGCGATGCGGTTGCTGGTTCCAGAATCATTCTCTCTGACGCCAAGCTTCGTTCGAATCCGAATGAATACGATCGTTTCAGTAAGAAATCTCGCCCGTTCATTTGATCCTCTAACGAATTACTGTTCCTTGGTTCATCAACGCAAGGCGTGATTTCCGATTCTGTTGCGTGATAAGAATCTCGATTTGGAATAGGACCTTCCGCTAGCGGCTCTAATACGATGCTTTGTAAGATCGTATCGTCGAGGCTTGGCCGGATTCTTGCTGCCATAACTGGCGTGAACGGAGATTCTGGCCTGAAAACCACCGCGCGACAGAGAGGACAGTTCGCGTGTGATCTAAGCCATACGTCTATACAATCAACGTGAAATGCGTGAGAACAAATCGGAAGCGTTCGGACGTAATCGTCGTCTTCAAACTCCAGAAGACAAACGGCGCACTCACGGTCACGGCTGTCACGGCGGCTCTTGGCAGTATAGACGGAGAGTGGAATCGTCTTGATGATGGATTCGTCGAGGCCGTACGGGGAGAACACATGGTAGCCATCCGTATGCTCGAAGAAAGGCGAATCGTAAGGGAGCGAATCCAAGTCGCCGCCGGAGGAGGACGGGAGGTAAGATCGGGCGCGCCGTCGTCTCCGCCGCCACCGCCGCCACCGGCGGCGGTGGCGGCGTATGAGGAGGAGGATTGGAGGGATGACGTGGCGGGAGATGAGGCGAGAGTAAGTGACGATGAGAAAGGCCGTAGCGATGACGACAACCATTGCGATTAGAGGAGGGCTGAAGTCGACTGGGAGCTTTCCCGGCAGTAAGGATGAGGGGGGAGGGAAATTGACGGCGGCGGCGTAGGAGGAGGAGGAGGTGGAAGGGGAAGGAGAAGGAGAAGAAGATGGAGAAGGAGAAGGGGCGGTCGACATGGAAGGTGCTGCAATGGCGGACTGTGAGTTTTGTTACAGAGAGGGATGTGAGAAAAAGGGAGGGTTTAATGGAGGGAAGATGGAAGAGAAGGGGGGTTTATTTGGATCCTTTGACTCGTTGTTAGGTCCTCCATGCGATTTGTCGACGAGGACCTTGGGTGAGTGACACGTCACTGTTCATGAATTTAAGGCCCTCGAGTTTTCATCTTCTGCGGACCATCACATTCCAATCTTCCATGTGTCTATTGCCACGTCACCAACCCTCCTTTCAATATATTATCGAACATAATTCCAACATATCTCAAATTCATTAAATTCCAAACAACCTTCGAAGTATATCCAAGGTATAACTCCGATCACTTAAAGAGATACACTACTTGAATAGGTGTCTAACTAAACTTAGCAACACCACTTCAAACAAAGCATTAACTCGAGCACCAATGCAAAGTCTGACCTATCACGCTAGCTAGCATGTACTAATTCAACGATATTCTCGCATCATAATATAACACAATCGCTCGATATATTACTTAAATCATATTCAATATTATTTATTGATAGGAAGGAAAGTATAAAGATTGAAAAACTATGATGCTACAATGATATCATACAAATCTCATGTGATTAAATATGAAAGGAATATTTAGTTTTTTTTTTTTTTAATTTTAAATAATGAAATAGGATAAAGTTTTTCCTAGTTGAATTAATGGAAAAAAATTGGCTTTCAAAAAGAATGGGAGGTGGAAGACACGTGGCAGAAGTTGATTGGAGAAAGTGGGTAGATGTGGGCACAGAGTAGCAGAAAGTAAAAAGTGGTGGCCCACAGAAGAGGAGAGCAGGGATCTTCCATGAAATTTGATGCCAAAAAGGAAAACCCATTCATACGTAAAACAAAATACAATAATAATAATAATAAATAAATAAATAATTAAAAAGAAAATAAATAATTAAGATAATAACAAAATACAATAATAGTAATAATAAATAAATAAATAAATAAATAATTAAAAAGAAAATAAATAATTAAGATAATAACAAAATATAATAATAATAATAAATAATTAATTAATTAAAAAGAAAATAAATAATTAAGATAATAGAATGGATGTATGAGAACCACTGCACCTAGAGTCCACAGCCACAAAGTCATAAAAAAAAATATAAAAATATAAATTTAATTTTAATAATAAATAAATAAATAAATAAATATAATTTTTTTTGGGTCAAAAGTTGATATTGATGTGAAGGAAACTTTTTACATAATGGAGCACTAAAAATATGTTGGCCAATACAAATTCTCTCTCCATATCATTGAATACTAATAGATATTATAGGAAAAAATGTGTGTTTTTTTAATAATTAATAAAATTTTAAATTATTCATTTTATATCTAAAATTTTAAATTTTAAAAAATAAATATAGTTGTTATTCAATTCTCCCTTAAAATATAAATTTGGTCCCAATAATTTCAAAAAAAATTAAAATTTAAGTGTTTTGGAAGCATGGATAAAACATTACAAATAATTTATATATTTTGATGAGTTTTATCTAATTTTTAAAATAATATATTAAATAAAGAGTTGGATAATGTTTTTTTTTTTTTTACTATTTGCTAGATTTTATTAATTTAAATTTAAATTTAAATTTCAATCGAATTAGATCATAAACTTAATTAAAATTGTAAATTTAATAATTATATATTAAAATTAAGTGATTTATTGGATACAAAAAAATTAATAAATTTATTAAATATAAAAGTGATGTTTGTATTTAATAATTGATCCATCCTTAAAAATTTATTTGATTAAATTAATAAAAATATCTTTAAAATTTCGATTTCTGTTTCAAAATACTCATAAATTTTAAAAGTTTCAATAATAATTATATCGTTAATTTTGGATCAAATAGTTAATATTCTATTTAAAAAAAAATAACTTTCAAAGAGTTTAAAAGATACTCCGTAACTTTCAAATTTTTTTTAAAAACACCCTTAAACTTTCAAAATTTTCATTAATGTCCTTAAATTTAACGTTAAAAAAATATTTAAAAATGTTTTTAAAATATTAACCATTTTTATTATTTTAAAGATTTAAGGATATTATTAGGAGTATTTTTTTAAATAAAAATTTATGAATATTTTTATGTAAAAATATATGGTTGGGATCGGCCTTAAACCCACCCCAACTCGAAAATCCCAAATCAGAGTTCTAGGGTTTTATCGTAGACTTTCGATCATTCCTCTGTTCGGCGAAAAATGTTTCCAGGAATGTTTATGCGTAAGCCTGACAAGGCTGCTGCACTCAAGCAGCTCCGATCACACGTTGCTATGTTCGGCGTATGGGTTGCTGTAATTCGAGTCACCCCCTATGTTCTTCACTACCTTTCCGACGAGAAAGAAGAACTCAAGCTCGACTTTTAGGTTATTCTCTAATAAGCTATTTCAACTCAATTGTGTGGATTCTTCTTGTGGGGGTTTGGATTAATGTTTTCACTTTTGATAAATGACGCGATTTTATCCCATCCGAATTTCGACCTCTAGTTTATTTCCTGATCTATTTAGTCTATGTGTATCATCCTTGGAAGTTTGTTCGAATTGGGAAATGGATCTGTTCTTGTTCCGTTGCGGGTTTAGATGAGCTCTCTGCTTCATGTTTATACTCTCGTTGTGAATTATCTTGAATTTTACGTTATTCGATTCCACTGCAATTCACCAATCGAGGAGCGGTTGATTTTGTTAAATTAGCTGCTTAGCAGCTCCTGTTATGTTAATTTGTTCTCAGTAAATTGCAATTTTTTCATGGCCATGACTGCAGTCATTGGAACAGATAAGTGATCCTGCTGCATTGTTCATGTTTAAATTGCATTTAGTCGACAAACCGAATTTCTGTCTCTCGCTTGGTCTCTCTCAAAATCCTTCTCAAAGGGTCAGGCACTAAAACCCTGAGCCATTAGTGGATACCCTCATACCCTACATCGACATATAATTTTACAGATATTCTGATGAAATTGGTGTTTGAAGAAGATTTCATACTTGATTCTTGTTCATTGCATCAGAAGTTGTCTGATGAAATGACAGTTTCATAGACAATAGGATACCTGAATGCAATGAGGTTAGAAAATTTTTAGATGGGTATGCAAGGGAATACGAAATTGCATTGCATTTGACAATATGTTCTTAGGAGGGTCCCTTGACTGCTATGAGGTGGGAGCTGGGAAATTTAATAACTCTTAAGTTGGTAGGTTTTCTGCTTGAAAATGAAACGAAATTATATATAATTGATGTTATCTTCTGATTAGTAGGAAAAGAACCGCCTCTTTACTTCACTCCAGTATAATATATTTCAGGTTTCAGTGGTTCCTTTTTAAAGGTGATACTTATTTGATATGAATTCAACTGCTGACCCTTTGCATGTACCCGATTCATTGAATTAGTTTTGATCAAGCTAATTCTGGAGTGAATTGTCTTGGTATCTAAGAGTGACCATCATAGATTCCAAGTTCGATCTAAGAGTCATTCATCTTCTAACCAGCTCTTGGTTGGAATCAATCCGTTAAGTTAGCTTTCTCTGTGAACGTTTTACAAGGATTCTAGAAGGACCTCTAGCTTTACAAATTCCAGCATTGTAGGCGCTTATCATGATTTCTTGTAATGAATTTATGATTGTTTCATCTGTAGAATATTCGTGCCTGTTATTCCCCTGCATAAAAGAAAACATGCTTTTGGTTGCTCTGTGGTTATGAAACCTTGTTCAAGGTTAATCTTAAAGGCAAGCCTAAGCTTATTAGTAATTTTCTTGACTACTCTCTTCTGTTCCTCCTGTTCCCTCCATTTTTTTTTTTAATCTGATCAACTCTAACTTATTTTCTGCATAATTACCAATGAGTTTGCCAAAGTATATTTTGGGGTTAGCTTTGTTTATCTGTATTGCGGGTATACATCTCACTGTTTGACTATAAATTGAGGTTAATTTTGTTACTTTCTATGTCGTTTATGTAGCTCACTCAGCTTCCTTCTATTTCTGGTTTTTGATGACCTTAATGTTTGCGCTACAAGGCTGTGTGTATTTCCATTTAGTTTTGGACCAATCACTAAACCTTTGCTCCTTCATTCTTTATGCAGTTTTTGACTGAAGCATGGGGTTAGGCTTTTCAAATCACAACTTTTTTCTTCTTCTACTGATCCCATGAGGAACAAAAGGAAGGAGTCTCTTCATCTTTTTCATTATTTTTCATTTTTACCTATTGAATCATAGGCCTATGGTTAATATGGCGTGTGAGACTTGAAACCATTCCATTAAATCACAAGTTGGCTAGGGGCAGATAATGCAGGTTGCATTATAGGTAGTTGGTAGACTATGTTAATGTGAGATGCAGATGACACTGTCCTTCTATGCAGCCAAAGTTATTGCCTCAATTATTATTATAACTTTGTTCCCATGTTGAACTCCCTATGAGTATAATGAATTCCCCCTGGCCAGAGTTAGTGAGATCACATTAATATATCCTTCAATTAGCTTTATAGAGTTAGCTCTAACTTATTGATGTCACGTATAAGGGTACACTTTCAAACCTTGAGATTTATGAAGTTTTAAGATAGGGATGCTTTTAGTTTGGAGGTTTGACGAGTTCCAAAGGTGCAACAGGCCAAACTCATTGTCAGCAGATATTGTCCTATTTGGGTTTTCCCCTCAAAAATTTTAAAACACTTCTGTTAGGAAGAGGTTTCCACACCCTACCCTACATTCTTCTCCCCAACTGATGTGGGATCTCACAATCCACTCCTCTTTGGGGCCAGCGTCTTTGTTGTCATTCGCTCCCTTCAATCAATGTGGGACCCCCCAATCTACCCCCTTCGGGGCCAAACGTCTTCGTTGTTATTCGTTCTCTTCTCCAATCAATGTGGGACCCCCCAATCCACCCTTTGGGGCCAAACGTCCTTGTCGGCACACCGCCTCGTGTCTACTCCCTTCGAGGCTCAGCCTCCGATGTTTGGTTCTAATACCATTTGTAATAGTCCAAATCCACCGTCAGATATTGTCCTCTTGCCTTCCCTTTCGGGATTCCCCTCAAGGTTTTTAAAACACCTCTCCTATGGAGAGGTTTTCTCACCTTATAAAGAATGTTTCGTTCTCCTCTCCAATCGATGTGAGATCTCACAGATTGACCTCGAACTCATTTGATCATTAGTTAACTACTATAAAATGATGTATTAGTTTAAATGTTTGATTGTGCTTGTGATTTATTAATTGAATATGATTATTCCAAACCCGTTATCAATTTCATAGAAGTTGATGCAATCAGCAAGATGGTAGATCTGGAAAAGACAAAAGGGAGTAGAGGATGCTCAAAAAACAGGTATTTGTGTGATTATAAAGTGATTGTAGGGCATATGCCCTTATTAATGTAGATTGTAGGGTATATGATGTCACGAGTTCCCAATAATTCAGAGCGTCACTGTAGGGCAGATGTTGCCCCTAAGTTCCTGTATGCAATTTAAGACTGTTTCTGCAGGGGACATCATGTCCATGCTTCAATTAAATCTTCTTGGCACCATATTGTTTGGCTTCATTTCACACATCAATGATTCTTATTTTCCACAGTATATGGACAAAGAATGTCTTTAACACCAACAAGAATACAAAAATGAGTAAAAACTTACCATTTTACTGCTTTCAGTATTATTTTCCTTAATTCTTAATTTTGTTTCTGATAGGTCAAAATCGAAAGACTCGGGATTCTATTAGACATAAAATAGATATGTTAATTTCAAGCATATATGGAACCTAATTAACTTGATTCGGGTCCTATTTTTAAAAATTTTAAATACATACGAAAAAGTTTAAGAGTTTATTAGACATTTCAAAAGTTCAAAGGCGAGTTAAAATTTATAAAACGTCTCCCGTTTTTATCATAAAATCACAAATAAGTTGCATGTAAGTTATGGGATCGTCCTTGCATGGACTCCAAATTTGGACCAAAATCAAATTTAAACGGAACGTTTGTAATTTAGAATCTTTATGTATTTTTTCAAGAATAACTCATCTAGACGTTAAGTACAACTCAACTAGACGTGTATCATCGACCCAGTTGAATAATCTACACCTTTAAAAGTAGCTTGAATTAATTATATCAATTTATTTATGGGAAAGAAGTGAGCATAGAATATTAGTGGGAATAAAATCATGTTCTAAATAAAGTTGTAATGACTAATAAATTATGAGTTGGAGTTGTCAAAGAGATCTTGGACAGTTATAATGATCTACTTTCCACTTCAACCAAAAAGCAAAACATCATTCCTTTTGAATTTCAAGCCAGATTTGATCAAGAAGATCCACAATAAATACAAACAGTTTCGAAAATTCGAGTCGATCCAACTCACATACCCTTACGAGTCGTTCGATCATCTCTATAAAGAGCATAGCCATGGAAATATCATGAATGAATTATACCCCAAGTCAATGATCAGAAACAAAGCTCATACCGGTTAGCTCCCATGGCTATTATCTCGAGAGCTGGAAGAAGAAACTTGTCAGCTAGCTCGGATCGTCGGGGTAGGTAGGTCGGTCGTCTTCTCCTTACTTGAATGACCAACTTTTGGATCTTTTCAGCTCCCATGGAGGTAGGCAGCCTTTATAATGAGAGTGTAGAAACAGTGAAGATATTGAAACTTCCTTCTGATTCATGGAGATCGAGGATAAGCAACCGAACCCGCTTCTTAGCCGTTTCTTTTCGCTGTCTTGTCCTTCGAAGCTCGGGTCGTGTTCCATCGTTGTTGCCTTAAGTGCCTTGGGGAGTATGCAGTTGCATTTTGAACCTGCATAATCAAAGGGTGTCCTGTTTTAACATCACATAGGATCGAGCATGAAATGACAAGCATTTCGAGCAAGCGAGACGAGGATCCGTGTACCTATCCTTGCAAGCCGATTAATCCATTTCGGTATGCGTTTTCCGGTTAGTTTTCTGCATATATCCTCACAGAAATGGTTGCAATTCTTCACGATCAAGTGATATGAATTGCCGTGATAGTTTGCAGCTTGACGTTCCATGAAGTCTCTAACTTGGATTGGGTCCAAGCAAGTCGTACCGATATAAATTGACTTCCTAAACTTGAAGCCGGGGCATGTTCGAGGTTCGACCTCAAAGATGCCACTTGTCGGGTAGTCGTGGGCTCCGAAGGCATATTCGATGCCGTAAACTGAAAACACAGATAAGAACATCCTTAAATGATCTACAAATGAAAAACACGAACAGTCCAAAGAGAATTATTTGTAAAAGCTCGAGCTGAGTTTGGCAACAGCTTTCTTAGCATGGCTAAACATAACAAACATGATATTAAGAACATCGACAAGATCAACTTAATTGCAACGAACGACGGCCGTAAACACGCTTTGTGAGATCCCACATCGGTTCGAGAGGGGAACAAAACATTCTTTATAAGGGTGTGGAAACCTCTCCCGAGCAGACACGTTTTAAAAACCTTGAGAGAAAGTTCGAAAGGGAAAGCCCAAAGAAGACCATATGATTGAGAAATAATCTAACCTTCGATACCAGAGTGAAATATACCGAGGCCAGCCCAATAGACGTAGCCATTTGCAGGTGTTAAGTCATACACGTTGAGATAGACGGGCGCTTCGCCTGGAGTACCGGCAGAGGTCTTCACCTTCTCCAACAAGCACAAATCGTTGGCTGGTTTACCTCGAAAGTGAAGAGACTTGATGCAATGCCATCCGTTCTCCGATCGAGCTTTCATGGTTGACGGTGAAAGCAGGAATCAATTGGCAGGTAGGCTCAGCCTGTAACGTTTGGAAACAAAAGTACACATTTACTTCATTAAGCTATAATGAAAAGCCAGAGGATTCACTCTGAAGTAGCATGTTTACATTGAGTTTGTTTCCGATCAAAGTACGAAATCGTGACAATGTAGACTAGTTTGTTGACCAAAAACTCGTCTCTACATTCTTAAAACAAGAACAAGAACAAGAACCGACTCCTCGGACAGCACAAGTGGTTCGTGTTCCTCTTGACAAGTCCCCAAGGACCTAGTAAATCAAGGGACTCTAAGAACTATCAAGCGGAAACGAGTAGAATCGTACTTCTCGTAGTTTGTCAAATTCCAACCACATCAATCGACCAAAAACTTGTCTCTACATTCTTAAAACAAGAACAAGAACCAACACCTCGGACAGGACAAGTCGTTCGTGTTCCTCTTGACAAGTCCCCAACGACCTAGTAAATCAAGGGACTCCAAGAACTATCAAGCAGAAACGAGTAGAATCGTACTTCTCCTCGTAGTTTGTCAAATTTCAACTGCATGAATCAACAAAGACTTGTCTCTACATTCTTTAAACAAGAACAAGAACCAACACCCCGGACAGGACAAGTCGTTCGTGTTCATCTTGACAAGTCCCCAAGGACCTAGTAAATCAAGGTGAGTAGAATCGTACTTCTCCTCGTAGTTTGTCAAATTCCAACCGCATCAATCAAGTTACTTATGTCTACATTCTTAAAACAAGAACAAGAACCAAAACCTCGGACAGCACAAGTCGTTCGTGTTCCTCTTGACAAGTCCCCAACGACCTAGTAAATCAAGGGACTCCAAGAACTATCGAGCGGAAACGAGTAGAATCGTCCATCTCCTTCTCCCTAATCTTTCATAAGGCTAGCATTAAGACTTTCTTGGGATCTAATCAAGTCTCTAGCTCTCTATGTTCCCCCATCCCATCAATCAAGTAGAAGTTCTATCTAGGACATATCAATGTCTCTATAAATCCAAGAAAACAGGAGCAAATCCAGCAAAACAGATCCCCTCCAGTTACAAGCATGCTTGGATCTTTCCTAATGGAGCCTTCAATGAACTCCTCCCATAAGATTCCTTACACAGTTCCACAAGCAAAGGTAGGCCAAATAAGTGAACAGTGTATGAACAATGCATTTTCAATCTCAACATTCTAACTGCTAAAGAATGCTGAATGTAAGTTCAAACAAAGAACAATTCATCATGAAATGAATCATAGTTTAGGCATAATAATCCCAAATCCAACTAGATTATATCAAGATCCAAGATCAGCGAAGAAATTGACAGCCAAACAATAAGAAATCAAATGGTGGGTGGGCATTAGATTAGCTTCATATGTCCTTAAAACAGCAAGAAGAAGCACAAAAGCCAGAACCCATGTGGAAAAACGAGATAATTAACGCATAAACTCAACAGAGGAAGCTAGATCAGATTCAGAAGAGACCCAGAAAGCAAAATGGCGAAAGAAACCAAGAAATACAGAAAAATTAGGGGAAAATAAGAGAACCCTTTTGGGGAATGGATGAAATAATCGAAACCCATTTGTGTGGAAGTGCGACGAACCTTTTTGGAAGGGGAAAAAGAGCCATCAGAGAAGGAAAATGGAGCAGGGAGAGAGAAGCAGGGCAGTGGCAGCCATTTTGAGAGCTCGAAAGGGGCTGGGGGAGCGTGTGGGTGACTGGAAGAGCAGAGAAGAGAAGAAGGGGGGGTAGCAGAAACGAGTGTCCTTTTCGAAAGTGGGTATTAAAGAAAGGGGAAAATGAGAGGCGATTTGAGAGGAAATTTGGAAGGAGCTAACAGTCAATGGTGTTGGTGTTGGTGTTGTTGAATTCGATGAAGCTCGTGGACAGCTTGAATCGCATAGTTTTTGGGAGATTTTAAATGGAAGGTTGCCATTTTCATGGAGCTCACTTTCTCTACTCTCCCAGCTTGGTCCCTGGCTGTCACTTTCAGCTTCCCTTACTCTCTTTTTATGAATAATGATGAGTTAAAAGGAATCTCTTTCTTCATAACTTGGTTCTATTGTGGTTTTGGGTTCTTGTCTTCGTAACTTGGTTCAGATCGGNGGTACAAGAGTTAATTGCATATAATTCTTTACGTAATTGGCATTTTTCGTGCAAGTGTGGAGTACTTCACTCTAGATGGTGAAAGTTAGAGGTCGTGCACCAGCTTCCGTCTTGTTAACTGGCATATTCGTGCAACAGTGGAGTGCTGCACCCTAGATGGTGAGAGTTAGAAGTCGTCCAACTGCTTTGGCTTGTTAACTGTAATTGATATATATATATATATTATACGTAATTGGCATATTCGTGCAACAGTGGAGTGTTGCATTCTAGATAGTGAGAGTTAGAGGTGGCGTAGCAGTTTCCAGCTTGTTAATAGTAATTGACATGTTTTTTACGTAGTTGACATCTTCGTTCAACAGTGGAGTGTTGTGCTTTAGATGGTGAGAGTTAGAGGTCGTGTAGCAACTTCCAACTTGTGTACTAGATAGTGAGAGTTAGAGGTCGTGTAGCAGCTTCCAGCTTGTTAATAGTAATTGACATTTTTTCTAACCTAATTGATATTTTCGTGCGGAATGTTGTACTCTAAAGGGTGAGAGTTCGAGGTCGTGTAGCAACTTCTAGCTTCCCCCGAAATGGTTCGAGTTCATTATTGTTATTATATAGAATGATCGTGACAAGTATTTCTTCTCTCTCATCTATCTCTCTCTTTGACCCATCCTCTCTTTTTCCTCTTTATGATAACTCTGTGAAGATTTCACACAAAAGTTATAGTTTCTATCCTTTCTCTCTTTTTCCATTCCCATATTGCCTAAAATCCAAAAATAGGATGAAGATAAGATTGAAACTCGAGTAGGGTTGGGTTGGAAAAAGAAAGCTACGTCTAGTTCTACCTCGTTCGGGATTCATATGACAAGTTCGAGTATAACGCAATACTTTAACTAATTGAGTTATGATTACGTTTGAATTAAATAATTTCAATTTGTGACGGTCTACCGGTCGGGGTTGGAATGAGGAAAGTTTCCTTATCCTCGGCCCCATCTACTATTTCAATCTTTATTCCTGTAAATATATATATATATATAAATAACGGTCTCAATAATACCCTTAAGTTAAAAAAAAAAATTCGTAAATTTTCAAAAAGTTAAAAAAAAGTTTCATTAACGTTTTTAAACCATGGTAAAAAAATTTTAAAACTTTTTTTTATAAAGATAAAGAATGTTAATTATATTTTTAACCTTACTAATGGTAAGGTTATTTTTAAAATTTTATTATAAGTTTAAGGGTATTTTTGAAACAAAATATTAACTTCATAATAAAATATCATCCAAATTTTAAAATATAGAATTTGTGAAAAACCTATTAAAATATAAATTTAAAAGTTTTGTGGGTTTATTTTGGATTTCTAGAAGTTCAGGGGTCATTTGGCAATTTCTTCACAATTATTGGGCGTTTTTATGATTATACATTAAATTGGGACCAAACTTTAAATACAGTCTTCTTCTGCAGACTACTTTTGTTCACAGAACGACTGGAAAGACGATCTCTGATCTCACTCTCGGTCCGTGCCACTTCCTAAAACCCTAGCGCCATGTCGAAATCCGTGGTCTTCTTTACGCTAATCGCTGTTCTTCCATTTCTCTGCCGCGCCTTCTCCCCCGAGCATCCAACAGATCGTAAAATCCTCGTTTTACTCGATGACTTTGCCATCAAATCTTCCCACTCTTTGTTCTTCAAGTCCCTTCAATCTCGAGGTTTCGACCTCGATTTCAAGCTCGCCGATGACCCTAAGATCTCTTTGCAGAGATATGGACGCTATTTCTATGACGCATTGATCTTGTTTGCGCCAACAATTGAACGTAAGTCTTCGTTCATTTCTTCATCTGAAGGTTTCGTGTTGGAATTCTTGTATTTTTTATGTTTCCCATTTGGAAATTGGAGACATTAGGTCAACTGGGGTTTCAATTGTTTTGCATTTATTAATTTTTTAGTTCTTATCTTTTGAGGTACCCGAATTACTCTTAATGGATTGCATCGATTTTACATTTTCATTTGTGGGTGTTTTAGGTTTTGGAGGATCCATCGATCCTGCTGCTGTACTGGATTTTGTTGATTCGGGCCATGATCTAATTCTTGCTGCTGATTCTAATGGATCTGAGTTAATCCGAGCAATTGCCACTGAATGTGGTGTTGATTTTGATGAGGTTGGTGGATATCTAGAACATGTTACCCTTTTATCTTTAGCATAATTGTGAACCCTACTTCATTTTTATAAGAAATTCGCCGCATTTCTGTACTTCATGTACTTATATGAGAAATATTATGCCATAGGATCCAGCTGCTGTAGTGATCGACCACACGGGCTATGCGGTATCAGAGACCGAGGGTGATCACACATTGATTGCAAGTGATGATTTGATCAAGTCTGATGTTATTGTGGGAAGCCGGAAAATTGAGGCAAGTGCTATTTATATTTTTTGAAAGAGGATAATGTGGGAAGATAATAGGTCTCGTTTGCATTTTCGTTTACTTACTTTAGGTCTTGAATTCTAACATTTTGTATTAACTCTATTTTGTGTTTGTAACTGTCATTGTGGTAATAATTCTTATTGCTAACTACTATTTGAATGAATGTTCCACACAGGCTCCTATACTTTTCCAAGGGATCGCCCATACTTTAAATCCTGCCAATAGTTTGGTAAGATACTTGGATAGTGTTTACTTTACAACTTCCTCAAAGAATGTGGTTCTAATTAAAGCTTCAGGAAGTTGCTACATTACTCTGGATTGGCATGACCAGTTTTATGTATTAAGCTCTCTTCTTTTATTCTCTAGGTGCTAAAAGCTCTCTCAGCATCTCCCTCAGCTTATTCTGCCAACCCAAAGTCCAAGCTTTCAAGTCCCCCACAACTAACAGGATCTGCCATCTCTCTGGTTTCAGTCATTCAGGTCAATATTTTATTAAGTTTCTGCTTTTGATATGTATCTATGTTAATGGTTTGTTTCTATGTTACTGGAGCATGAAGATCAACGAGGGACCTTTGTGTGTGATTGGTGGACTTAGCTTTTATATTGCTTTCAAAGGACCTCTTGATTTCGAGACATAGATTAATTCTTTAAACTTCGGTTATTCAAGTATGAAATTTAACACTATCGGCATTATTTTCTTAGTTTTCTTCTGGTCTCATAAGTTTGTATGGCCTCTCATTTTTATCCATTTGGCAGGGAGCAACCTTTGTCTTTTCCTTATATGTACAAATACTTGATTGTTGAAATTTTTTGTTGATTAAAACTCATGCTGGCCTTGCATCTGTTTGCTGTTAAATGAGACTGAGTAGAGTTTAGAACGTTTATTGCTCTCTTGGTGAAGATTTTTTTTTTTTTTTTTTTTTTTTTTTTTTTTTTTTTTTTTTTTTTTTNTTTTTTTTTTTTTTTTTTTTTTGTACTGGGTGATATCTTACCAGCCGTTCTTTGTGCTTTCTCTTTCACATACCTACAGTATAATTTCTTATAATCATTAAAAGAGGGATAGAGTTCAAGAGAGAGAGAAATTATAAGTTCTCTCCTTATCCCAAAAATAAATAAATGAATAAACAAAAAGAAGAAAATAAAAGATTAGAAAAAAAGAATTAAAAGTTCTTTCTATGTTGCAGGCGAGAAACAATGCCCGGATTTTGATATCTGGATCTTTAAGTTTGTTTAGCAACCGGTAGGGATCACTTCTAACCTATTTCCCGGAACTAACTTTAGTTCTTTTATTCTTCTGCTTCTCAGGATCTCTTAATAATATATTTTTTTTCTCTTGTTTATAGATTTTTTAAATCTGGGGTGCAGAAGGCTGGAAGTCCAACAAGGTAAGTCAAAATGCATGAACTAGACCGTATTACTTGATAAAAACATTCATAGTGGATTTTGAAACTTTAATCAGATTTTATAACTTACCATGATTCTTCTGATCAGACATGGTTGATGTCTTGGCGATCATTATGACATCTTAACCAGGAATGATGGTTGCTGTCCTTGATTCGTAAATTGAACTTGAAAATGATTCATTAGTAAATTTTTTTTAGTGCAACCGTTATATATAAAAATATTATCTAATGGATGGTGGAAAACAATTATGTAGCTGCATCAATTATTAATGAACTGTTGGTTTGGTCCTCACAACCTGGATTGGAATTTTTGGCTAAGAATATTGCTTGAACATTGACGAGAATTTTGATCACTTAGCAATTATTAGTACTTAGCATGCTTATGAACTATTGAATATACTTGTTTAAGAGATTATGTTGTGATAGGTATGCTAAGTCAGGCAACGAGCAGTTTTCAATTGCACTAAGCAACTGGGTTTTCCACGAGAGAGGTCATCTTAAGGTGAGGCATTTCTTTGGCTTTCTTACATGAAACTCCAATTTAACTTCTTGGCATTTTGTACTCGGTATGAGTTTGTTCTAGAATCAGATTGTAGATGCTATAATTCTAACCGCCGCTTTGGTAATAAATGCTTGTATTTTTAGGCTGTGAATGTTAGGCACCACAAAGTTGGGGAAGCTGATGAACCAGCAATGTACAGGATTAATGATGAATTGGTAATTTTAATTTCAGAAAGGCTAAATAAATTCTGAATGAGATGGAAATATTTGGGGTCTTCTGACCGTTGGATTTTGTTTAAAGGAATATTCAGTTGAGATTTACGAGTGGTCGGGTAAGGCGTGGGAGCCATATGTCACTGATGACGTCCAAGTGCAGTTTTACATGATGAGCCCCTATGTTCTAAAAACTTTATCAACCGACAACAAGGTATGGATTTCTTTTTGACAACTGTTTTTTGTTTCTTTTTACCTATGAATCTGATTGGACCCGAATATTAATAGCTACTTCCTCTTGTAGGGTCGTTATCATACTGCCTTCAAAGTTCCAGATGTATACGGAGTATTCCAGTTCAAGGTTGAGTATCAAAAACTTGGCTACACTACCTTATCTCTATCGAAGCAGGTAATGTTCGAATTTTATCTTGATGCATACTAATTATAGTGGGAAGAAGCAAGTTGATGGATCCCATTTTAGCTTTCTGAAGATTACCATTTTTCTTCTGCGCTCATTGGTTTTGGATATTATGCAATTGCTCTTTGTTTGAAATGGAACTTGATTGCTATTTTCGAACTTACTCTTGCCTCTATGCAGAATGTCACAACCTAATTATGAAGAGAGTAGGTTGTGACCCTCACGTCGTGAAAAGTACGACCGTGACACAGTGCACACACCTTTACATATTGTTTTACACTTAAATCATTCCCCATAATTGCTAAACTATTTCATTCTTTATCTACTGATAAAGAACCATCGGTAAACTTATTGTCTGTTACTGATAAAGATCATTCATAAATTGCAGATTCCAGTGAGACCCTTTAGGCACAATGAATATGAAAGATTCATTCCCACAGCTTATCCATACTACGGATCAGCATTTTCAATGGTACGCCTCTTTTACGTGTCTTTTTGAGATGGGAAATTGCACTCTCTTGACCCTTTTTCCATTTGAATATCTATTCCATGTTGATTAAACCTTTCCCTGAATCACATCAGGTTTAGATTCATTAACCTTTCGATACTTATTCGGTTTTTAGTTTATTTCTTAGTTCTATATTTTCATGGGTTTTAAAAAGTACGTTTCGTTTCTAAAAAACAAAGATTACGAAACGAATAGAAGAGGTAAATAAGCTCATCATCATTATCAATATCATAAAGTTTATTCTTCCATGTTCTTAATGTGCAGTTCTATGCTTTGAAATTGGTATAAATCATAAGAATTAAATTGTGTGCAGATGGCTGGCTTCTTCATCTTCACTATTGTTCATCTATACAACAAGTAAGGACCAACTTTGCAGATGCGATCTAGATCAATGTAAGAATGCAGAGCTTAGTTTTTTTTTTTTTTTTTCATCTGATTTTGAATTATAATTTGAGCTCTACTTCTTTTGCATATTGGAATTTTAGAGGAAGTGACAATTTTGGTGCTTCTTTTTAATGCTTCGTTGACGATATGATCACTTTTTATGTCAACGTCGAACCTATAAATATAAATATCTGCACGACACGACACGACGATAGTTTAAAACACCTGTTCTAACACGAAATACAATTTCTGATATTTCTGAATAATTGGTCAATCTGCTTATATAATTTTCACAAAATATAATTATTCAGATGAAATTGTACCCTTTTTTCCCCCCTTTCAGGTTGTGTTTAAGATAACATTTTGAATTAGGTTCGTCTTATTTTTTATTTTTTCCATTATTTTTTTAAACTTCACCTCCAAAGGAAATTCCAATTGTAAAATATTGAAAATAAAATAAGTTAATTAATCCATAATATATAGTTCTTTCAAAAAAAGAAAGAATTAAGTTAAATTATATGCTAATTGCTCATCTTGTAAATAGCTTTTAAATCTGAAGGGCGGAATAAAATTTTCGTTTGTGTCAATAATCTTATAAGCATTTCTATTGAAATTTGTTACATGTGTGTATCTGAAAAATATCATACAAATTGAAAAAAATAAGAAAAAAATATTGAAAAATATTTGAAATTGGTGTAAATACTATTTTGATCTGATATTTTAATATTAAAATATTATACATTTGTTTTTCATAAAAAAATCTTTGAACTTGTTTTAATATTTGTTATATATATACCAATTTTTATAAACTAATTATCATCTACAATTATCATTCTAAAAGTTAATAGTTACTCGGTTCAACTTAAAAAAGTTGATTGATGAAAGTGACCGTTTACAAATTATACATTTTAAAATTTTTTTTATAGAAAAAGGTCTCTTTTTTATTAATTTTATTTTTCCAAATTTGATAAAAAGAAAAAAAAAATCGTTGTGGACTAATTTTGAGATTTAAACATTTAGAAGTATAATTAAAAATAAATGATATTAGTGACAATTAGTCCGGCAGGGAAAATAATGAAACAAAAAAAGCGCTAGAAGGAGGGCTTGAACCTCCGACCTTGTGGTTAACAGCCACACGCTCTAACCAACTGAGCTATTCCAGCTGATGTTAACTACACTTCTAGTTATTAATGAGATGCCTCCTGTAAATGAACCCGGAGACGTTTGAGCTCGTAGAAAACTACTTTGAGAGCAGCCTCCAGACGCTGGATCTCTGTTCAGCTCTGGAAAACTACCTCAAGCGAGCTCGGGATAGTCAGCTGTTCATTTTAATAGCGCGGAGGCAGTCCGAGGAGGAGGAATCTCAAGCAGGTCGTTCAAAACTCAGTGGCGGTCAACATTCCGATTATTGATTAAAATATAATTTTGATCATCCTACTATTAGTTTTAAGTTTTACCCATTACCAATAGAGATGTCCATTTAACCACGGGACATAGCCACAAAGAAGGGACAAAGAATCCTTGATTAAATAGAGAATAGGA
The DNA here is from genome assembly GCF_002806865.2 of Cucurbita pepo subsp. pepo. Taxonomy (NCBI): domain Eukaryota; kingdom Viridiplantae; phylum Streptophyta; class Magnoliopsida; order Cucurbitales; family Cucurbitaceae; genus Cucurbita; species Cucurbita pepo. Next base: position 4,379,001 of record NC_036653.1, read on the forward strand.
GGAAGCGGAGAGAGATTTCTTCCCATTAGCTAAATGGGTCTGTAGATGAAGATTCTAATGGAAGGTTTTTCACGATATGGACATCTCAAGTTTCGCTTTCCAAGATATTCCTTTGACGAGCATTTGCAAGGATTATTTTTATATGATAAATGTGTGAAGTTTATTTATTACGTCACTATTTTTAATATCATAAACATAATCTAGCAAACAAAAATGGAAAAGAAAGGAAAAGAAAACAGTTCAGTAACGCTATACTCTGTAGTTTGCTTTTGTCCAAGCTATTCAAGCTGCGCAGTTCCTTCCCCTTTGATCTCGAAAACCTTCTTAAGAACATTTCCAACAACCTGTAATTTTTAACCCATTTCACAAAAGTTAATGGCGGATCGACAATTTACAGTCACAGACAAGGTTTGACAGCAACTTTTAACTTACCTTATCTGGTGTAGAGGCACCGGAGGTCACTCCAATGGTAACATGTCCATCAGGTAGCCAGTTTTCTTTCTTCGCCAGCTCCCCGTGCTGTCGTGCGATTCAACGAGTTGACATGAGTATAAATGTAACGATCCAAGCCCACAGCTAGCAGATATTGTCCTCTTTGGGCTTTCCCTTCTGGGCTTCCCCTCAAGGACTTCAAACGCGTCTGCTAGGGAGAGGTTTCTGCACCCTTATAAAGAATGTATTGTTCCCCTCTCCAACCGATGTGGGATCTTGCAATCCACCCTCTTTCGGGACCCATCATCCTCGCTGACACACCGCTTGGTGTCCACCCCCCCTTCGGGGTTCAACCTCCTTACTGAAAAATCGCCCAGTGTTTGACTCTGATACTATTTGCAACGGCCCAAGCCCACCGCTAGCAGATACTATCCTTTTTGGGTTTTCCCTTATGGGCTTCCCTTCAAGGTTTTTAAAACGCATCTTCTACGGAGAGGTTTCCATACCCTTAAAAAGAATGTTTTGTTTCCCACTCCAACCAACCTGGGATCTCACAATAAAAGAAAAACAAATGCCAAGTAGTCTTTGGATCAACATTCTAAATTCATACTTACATTGAGCTTGTATGATATCGAGTTTCCTGGTCCTATACGTTGCTCGCTGTCGATCCAGTACGACGGGATTCCTCGAGCCTCTGCAATCTCTTGAAGGTGAGAGGTGTTGCTTGAGTTCCATCCTCCAACAACTAACATGAGATCCATATCTTCCTCCACCAGCTGGTACATGGCATCTTGACGCACCTAATGAAAAACACCACCTCCAATCACCATCACGAGATTTTATTGCGAGTAAATACATAATTTTGTAAATTACGAGAAAGTTCGGCCTATTATCAACGGACACGAGGTCCTTACTAGCAGTAAACTTGCCATCTCATCCGTTTCAAACGATATCAACACTTTACACGACAACTTTAACATGTAGAACTTACTTGAGTAGCATTACAGATCGTATTGAAACTAATGAAGTGATCATTAATATTTTCAATTCCATACTTCCGCATCATAGTTTTCTCGATCAATTTTCCTGTTATCAGAATCATAAGATCAATGATTCACAGATTGCGAGTTTCTAACAAATCAATGGCTCCAAAAATTTACCAATCTCTTCTGTTTCCCCTTTGAGCATTGTGGTCTGATTAGCAATGCCAACTTTCATGAGATCACTATCTGGGTCGAATCCTTTTGAAACAGCAGACTTAAATTTCTACAAACAAGCCAGAAACTCGACTATTATCATGAGCGACGATATCGTAAAGTATCAGCAAGTTCCATTAAGCAAATCATTAACATGTTGTACCTTTAAAAAAGCTTCTTTAGTTGAGATCAATCCATTACTTTCAACCCCAAGAATGTAGTCGCATACATACGTCGCCTGACATCGGTTCAGATTTTAGTTTTAAAATGCTTCCTTATGCTATGAGCCAAAAGTACCAAGGATTTACCTCTACTATGTCTTTCACAATGATGTACTTTCCAGCGAACGAAGCAGTTGCTACGGTTTCTTCGTGACGATACTTGCCGTGAATTATTGACGTGTATTCTCCTTTTTTGTGCTTGTCAACAGCATTCCAAACCTATACAAAAGAAATGCAGAGGTAATCTCAGCATCAACAGCTACACTGTGCCCTTACTTTCCTTCAATGATGGTACTCGGAGGGACTGTGAATGACAAGAAAATGATGGAGTACCTTAGAAACCCATGGGCAAGTTGTGTCAACAATCTTAACTTTTTTGTCATTCAGAACAAGCATTTCATCAACTGCAGCCCCAAAGGCAGGCAAAATCACAACATCTCCTGGGTTAACGACATCAAATCGTTTCTTTCCTTCCTCCAGAGGAATGTTGTACACTCCCATCTCCTCCAAACGCTGCAGACTCATAGAATTTCCAAACAGTTACAGTAAGATATTTCATTCAACACATCATGTTGTTGGCTACCCTAAAAGCAAATCAAAATAAAACAACACAATAAGGAAGAGTACGATCTAAACTTGGGAGTATCGAGGATTATTGAAAGGAGTAGTCCTACATCGGCTAATTAATAGGAAAATCATGAGTTTATAACCAAGGAACACTATCTCCATTGTTATGAGTTATTTTGGGGAAACCAAAAGCAAAACCACGAGATCTTATGCTCAAAGCAGACAATATCATACCATTGTGGAGGGTCGTGTTTCCTAATATGGTATCAAAGCCATGCCCTTAACTTAGTCATGTCAATAGAATCCTCAAATGTCGAACAAAGAAGTTGTGAGCCTCGAAGGTGTAGTCAAAAGTGACTCAAGTGTCGAACGAAGGGTGTACTTTGTTCGAGGGCTCCAGAGAAAGAAGTCAAACCTTGATTAAGGGGAGGTTGTTTTAGGGCTTCATAGGCCTAAGGGGAGGCTCTATGGTGTAACTCGTTTGAGGGGAGGATTGTTGACGATTATTGAAAGGAGTAGTCCCACATTAGCTAAATAAAAGGAAGATCATGGGTTTATAAGTAAGGATGTTTGGGAAAACCAAAAGCAAAACCATGAGAGCTTACGCTCAAAGTGGACAATATCATACCATCATAGAGGGTCATGATTCCTAACAGGGAGATGTTCTTTACTACATAAATATTTACAGTACTACTACAACATGGATCATTCTTTCATATCCATGTTAGTATCTTTTGAAGCCACTAAATACAACAACGTAACAACAACTCAACATTTTCAAGCGAAGTCCGAACGAGAGTGTTTCAAATGACATTTTAAGTGCTAAAAAACACTTGGAAAGTAATTTCAAACACACCCTTAGTATGTGCTAGAACATTTGTGATCATTGTGTAACCAATGAAACAGTAAAGGCAAGAAAAGCTAAAGCATCAAAAGGACCTTGTTAACAGTTGGGTTATGAATAATCTCATTGGTAATCCATATTGTTTCACTCGGAAACTGTTTCCTCGCTTCATAAGCAATCTGCACAGCTCGTTCCACTCCCCAACAAAAGCCATAAGCTCCAGCCAATTTGACAGTAACATTCCCCCAAGTGAACCGATTCCCATTTTCATTCAGAGTATTCACAACTTCACCTAAGCCATTCAATACAAAAAAATTGGCACCAACAAAACGAAGATTCAACAAACTAAAATCATCATTCAAATACAACAAAAACTCACTTGTGAACTCGCTACTCATGAGCTTCAACGCCTCCTCCTTATACCCAAACCCTTTCCGATTATAGTTTTCACCTCTGGAAAAGTTCTTCCAGAACAGCTTCGCATCGAAATCGGGATTGACCGACGAAGAATCAGCAGTGCACCGAACCAAAAGGGGTTTCCGGAACCGGAGAGCTCCGGCGCCGGAAAAACTCTTCGATGAAACAGAGTCTACACGACGGGGAAGACGGGGGATCTGCAGAGAAATCGCCATGGAAAACGGTGGTATAACAACAACGAAGAATGGACGTTGACGTAGAAATATGAACGCACAGCATTGCTGGTGCTTCGTAAATTACGTTTCAAATTCAAAGTCCAAATCCGGAAAAGTTCTACTCATTAAAATACTGAAATCAATGAACAGGTATACCGAATCTTGATCCTGCTTTACAGATTACCTCCTCCGATTAGCAGAGATGGTGGGTGGTTGAAAGCATGGAACGACTACGAGTGAAAAACATCGAACTTTTTTGGAAGAACTTTAAACTTTATTTCCCTCATTTTTCAAATAAAAATATAAACTAAATTAATAAAAATATCCCTTTTATCTTAAGAAAAAAATAGTTTTAATAATATCTAGTTTTAGATAAAATAATAATTTAAGGATTTTAATTAATATTTTTTAAAAAATAAAAAATACCCATAAAATTTTAAAAATAACTTAATTTTTATAATAAAAAAAATATTAAAAATTGTTACGGTCATTATATGGACAAAAATCATTTATTGATAATTACAAACGTTTTAATGTTATTTTAGAAAGTTTTTTTTAGTATTTTTAAAATGTGATACTGTCTATAAATATATTTTTTTATTATTTTAAATTTATTTTTGAAATTGTGAAAAAAGTTAAAAGATATTTTAAAGAAAAATTTAAAAATTAAAGGAACACGAGCTTTTAAAAATTTGACATATATTAATTCATTAAAAATCATATTTATTATGTAAAAAATTATAATATTTAAGAGTAAATATAATTGTAACATTAAATAACATTATTTATTTGAAGTGAAAAAGTAAAATAAACTAAAAGTAATTAACTTTTCAAATAAACTATATATTTATTTTTATTTTTATTTTTTTAAATTTAAGAATATTATTGAATGAAAGCAGAAAATATTTTATTAATTTAGCATAAAAAAAAACAAAAGATTCTAAGATACCAAGCGTCTGCAGCAATCATGAACCGGATATTTCATCGGACCAAAACGACGTCGTTTGCCGCAAGTAACAATACGACGTAGTATTGGTTTTGCTCTCTCTGGACCCCGGACTTCTCTTCTCGCTCACAAGTTTGCTCTCTCTCTCTCTTTTTTTTTTTTTTTTTTTTTTTTTTTTTTTTTTTTTTTTTTTTTTTTTTTTTNTTAATTATTATTATTTTTGTTTTATTTACTTCATCGGAGCGACTACCATTTAGTCGTTGTCCTTTCACTCTCTTCGCCGGCTTTTCCAACGATCTCCCCGGAGGGAAACGTTCTCCGGCGTTCCCCGATTCTCCGGATCGGATTTATTCATCGAATCTCTCTCGTTATCGATTGATATTTTTTCTTACTTGTATTACCAACTGAGCTTTGCTTTTTTATTTTTTATTTTTCCATCTGACTTCAATTTGTCTTCTCTTTCCCCAATTCGATTTCGCTATTTCTTTCGCCAATTTTTCAATGGAGGACTGCATCAGCAGCGATGAAGACTACTATGACTCCGATCGTGAGTCTCTTCAGGGTCTCGAGAACGAGGACTCTGAAATTCAGTGGGTTTCTAAAGGTCCCGCGACTAAGGTATTCTATTTTTTTTTTGGTACGAGGAGGGATTCTAATTGCGATTGATTACTTGGTTTGCTGATTGAAAGTTGTAACTCTTGTTGTTGGATTCAATTTTAGTGAGTTTCTTTTGTGGTGATGGCAGGGAATGAATTGATTGGGTTGAAATATAACGCTCCATGTTTTGTTTTTTGGACTCTTACTGTTTTTGTTGTTATTATTACTCTTTCCTGAAAAAAAGAGGTTTTTCTCCAAGTTTGTGATGATGGGGCGGCGGAATTTGGTGCATAATGCTTGGAATTTCTTTCCTGTTGAGATTCATGTGAATTTTCTAATCAATCATGCTTATGAAAACCCTTTTTGTTGTTTTCAGGTTATTACAAAGGAATCTCTCCTTGCTGCACAGGTTTAGCACCGGTTCTTCCCATCATATAAAAGACAATTTATCTCATTCTATTCTTTCATTGGATTCATGGGTTCTTTTTCGTTATTTGAATCTGATTTTAGGGCCGTTTTGTTTTCGTGTAGAAGGAGGACATGCGTAGAGTAATGGAGTTACTATCATTGAGGGAGCACCATGCTCGGACCTTACTCATTCATTACCGATGGGATGTAGAGAAATTGTTTGCAGTACTTGTGGAGAAAGGGAAAAGTCACTTGTTTGCTACTGCTGGTGTTACTATGATTGAGAATCGAAGTAATTGTTCCTCTGAGACTTCCTCCGTGGTGATGTGTGATATCTGCATGGAGGAAGTACATAGCAATGATGCAACAAGAGTGGATTGTGGTCATTGCTTTTGCAATAACTGTAAGCCTTTTTTTCCCTCTAAAATTAGATTTTGAATGGCCTTGTGAACTAATATTGTAAAGATTGTCTGTGATGTTAGTTGTAAGCAATTGTTATGGAATCAAATTGTGCTAAGTTCGTATAAATGACTAATAATTGGCTGAGCTTTATTTCTTGCTTCAGGTTGGACTGAACATTTCATTGTGAAAATAAATGAGGGTCAGAGTCGTAGAATCAGATGCATGGCCCACAAATGTAATGCAATTTGTGATGAAGCTGTTGTTAGGAATCTAGTTAGTAAAAGGCATCCAGATCTTGCCAATAAATTTGATCGTTTCCTTCTTGAATCATACATCGAGGATAACAAAAGAGTCAAGTGGTGTCCGAGCGCTCCTCATTGCGGCAATGCTATACGTGTGGAGGATGATGAGTTCTGTGAAGTAGAATGTTCTTGTGGTCTTCAGTTTTGTTTCAGTTGCTTATCAGATGCTCACTCGCCGTGTTCATGTTTGATGTGGGAACTTTGGATTAAGAAGTGCCGAGATGAATCTGAAACTGTTAACTGGATTACAGTACATACAAAGCCCTGTCCAAAGTGCCACAAACCTGTGGAGAAGAATGGAGGCTGTAATCTCGTCAGCTGCATCTGTGGTCAAGCATTTTGGTAAGATTATACTATTTTTTTAATCATTTTCTTTGTTATAGTTTTTTCAGTAAATGGGTGAAATGGCACATTCTGTTCAAAACTACTTAGATATGAGACCTGAAATCGATCCCTTTCATATATTGGCGAGATTTTGAGGTAGATAGCTCATTTTCATATTTTGCTGAAACTGAGACCGACACTGCAAGTATCGGCCAGTGTGGCACTCGTCAGATACTTACTGTTCATAGTTAGGTTCGATATAAGACAAATGGTCATACATCTAAATTCTTCTCTTGAAAAGCATACATGATTTTAGCGGCCTTGAAGAAGTAACTTTCTGCATTTCATTTGATGTGAAAATGTTCTGAAGAATCTAGTCATTTGATGCCCTTTCTGTCTCTTTCTATGAACAAATTTTTTTTTCTTTGCTATTGTCTTTTTAATATATGCCATTGATTCATATAATGGTGCGCACCACTTTTTGAGGTCTCAAACAATTTGTGAGTGGTCAATAATCTTCGTGATTTTTTTAATAAGTTTTTAGACCTTTTGGGAATTTGCTAATTTGTTATCAATAGAATTTAAATGATCTCACATCATGGTTTGTTTTTTCTTTATAGATGATAGATTAGTTAGATGTATATTGGAAATTTAGAACAAGTTCTAAGAAGGATTGCAGTTAATTAGATAGTAATCTTAGATAGTACTACCTAATCCATCTCCATTACTTTGATTGAAACTTAGAATAGGAAAATTTTCAATTGAATATTATGGTTTGAACTACCATAATTCACTCTAATATTTTTCTACATTCACTTGAACAAGTTCAATATAACGTATTTAATCATTTTAACCTTATGCTGGTTATAGATTCTGTAAAAATACGAATCTCCATGATCTAAGGAAATAAGTTTAGTTAGGTGCGAAGTATGATGTGTGAAAGATGGTTATTTTTTCGTTTAACTCACCAAATAATTACTTAAACCTTGCTTCAATTTGAATATAAATTCATATAAGTCGAGCATTTAGTGCTTAAGACATAAGTTTATGATAGTATAACTGTTTCTTTTTCCAATTGTTATTCTTTACCATAAAATTCATTTGAATAATATTTTCATAACACTTCAATTTTAGCATATGGACGGCAGTCGTTAATTTCATCTCTTAACCAGCTGCTTGTTTCTATTTTAGCTATGTGTTCTTCTCACCTTGTTTTACTTTTATTAAGTGGGTCTAAGTTTCTAATTCCCATCCTTCTGGTACAGTTGGCTGTGTGGTGGAGCCACTGGTCGAGAGCACACTTGGTCGAGTATTTCTGGTCATAGTTGTGGGCGTTACAAAGAAGAATCAGAACAGAAAGCTGAGCGAGCAAAACGGGATTTGTACCGTTATATGCACTATCATAATCGATACAAAGCTCATACAGATTCTTTTAAGCTTGAAAGCAAATTGAAGGAATCCATACAAGAGAAGATCTCGATTTCTGAAGAGAAGGAATCCATGCTCAGAGATTTTAGTTGGGTAAACAATGGACTGTGTAGACTTTTCAGATCAAGGCGGGTTCTATCATACTCTTACCCATTTGCGTTCTATATGTTTGGGGATGAGCTATTCAAAGACGAGATGACTCAGGAGGAAAGGGAGATAAGGCAGCATCTATTTGAGGACCAACAGCAGCAACTTGAGGCAAATGTTGAGAAGCTCTCCAAGTTTTTAGAGGAACCGTTTGATCAATACACGAAAGACAGGGTAATGGATATAAGGATGCAAGTCATCAATCTGTCGGTTATCACCGATACCCTCTGCAAGAAGATGTAAGTATACTGAGCTATCTGTTCTTCTAAAAACGTGTAAAGCTCTGGGAAGTCATGTCTTATTCTAACGCAGGTACGACTGTATTGAGAACGATCTTCTGGGTTCACTTGAACTGGGTATCCACAATATTGCTCCTTACAAGTCGAAGGGCATTGAGAAGGCGCTGGAGCTTTCTGCTTGTTGGAACAGCAAAGCAAATACTACAGACAAATATCTGCCATCAGACTGTGGAACAAGTGGTAAAGTGGAGAGTACTTTTCTACACTTTTTTATTCATCCCTGTTCGGTTCACAAATCGTGATTTCGATTCGTCTGTCTCAGTTCACAAATTTTGATCTCAATGCGTCTGTCTCTTAACAGTGTCCCTTATTTTTGAAAATATACATTTATCATCTACATCTCTAAATCAAGATCATTGGGCATTGCTTGGTCTTTCTTTAGTCAGATAAATCTTTATTTTGGGCCTATTTGATGTGGAGTTCTTACAATTCTTTTCAGTCAATTTCTGAGACAATATATAAAGGAAACTACCTGGCAATACTGCTTTGTATAGATATTGGGTATAAAAGTTTTACTGATGGTATAAATGCAGGAGGATTGTCAGAGCGGAATAGACTGAGTAGCTTGAATTCCGATGAGAACGGATGCTCGTCTAGGAAGCGTGCCAGAGCCGAAGTCGTTACTGGCAACTGCTTCGATCTAAACTTACCTGCTGAGGTTGTTGATAGAAACTGATCTCTGGAAGTTGCGAGTTTATAACGTACAGTTGTACAGATCTGACATAAAACATTAGCTTCGTTAGCACGGGGACGGGCAATCGAGGATTGGCAATCCTAGGTACTTTTAACTCTTTACTCTTTGTTTATCATGTTTGTCTCAGGTTGAATATATTGTCTTCGGCTGAGCTATATTTTGAAAGAGAATTATCTTTAAGTTTCACGTTCTTTACTTTTGAAATCCGCAAATTGTACATAGCAGTGATATCGGGATTTGATGATGGTATTTGGAATGTAAATGCTTAATTCTCAGCTTGAGACAGACAAGAGGGTATATGCATTTTGAGCTCTAGTCTAATATTCTCTCTTGCTGGAAGTAAAATTTCTATGCTGTGTTTTATTCGATGTTTCCTGATGTTCATGTTTGTGTGCTATGAACATTTCCATGTCTGGTGATCTGTTTTTGGTCATATCCTGATCTTTGCCTTTTACAGGAAGAAATAATGATAAAAGCTGGTTATAGCTGTTGGAATCTTTGGCATTTCATGATTTTGTTTTTAGTTAAACACGGGAGTAAAGTCGAACCTTCAACTTCTTCTTGATTGAAGATATGTGTTTTAACTAGTTGAGTTATGCTAATGTTGACGTTTTTAGTGGTTTATAATTGGAAGTGTCACTTTCTTGGTGGGTTATAGCTGTTGGAATGTTCCTCATTTCACGATTTTATTTTTAGTTAAACACGAGTGAAGTCGAACCTTCAACTTCTTGGTTGAAGATATGTATTTTAACTAGTTGAGTTATGTTTATGTTGACGTTTTTGAGTGGTTTATAATTGGAAGTGTCACTTTTTTTTGCGGGTTATAGCTGTTGGAATGTTCCTCATTTCATGATTTTGTTTTTAGTTAAGCATGTGGGAGTGAATTCGAACCTTTAACTTCTTCTTGCTTGAATATATGTATTTTAATTAGTTGAATTATGCTAATGTTGGCGTTTTTAGTGGTTTATAATTGGAAGTGACTTTTTTGGCGGGTTATAGGTGTTAAGTCGAACCTTCAACTCCGTGATTGAAATGAACTAGTTGAGTTATGGTTATGTTGACGTTTTATGTGGTTTATAATTTGGAAGTTTCACTTTTTTCGGCGCGTTTTAGCAGTTAGAATGTTCCACATTTCATGATTTTGTTTTTAGTCAACATGTGAGAGTGAGGTCGAATCTTCAACTTATGTACTTTTGTATCGAGGATATATGTTTTAACCCGTCAATTTTTATATATTTTATTTTGGTGCTTAATTTAGAAATTTGATCCACTTAAACTTATGGTTATTATTATTATTATTCTCATGGATGCCTCTGCAATGGCTAAACTAGGGAAAGTTTCTTCTTACTTAGGACTTTTTAGTTGTTTCGGAGTTGCGGTAATTGATATGTATTCTTTGAGTTCAAAGCGAATATAAGAATTATAGAAACTTTTTCATTGATTAGAGACGATGAATCATCATGAATTAAGATGTAATTTTAAAATTGTCATAGATTTTAAAATGTTCGTACTTTGAAACAAAAAAATTACAAACAATTTTAATTGTTTAATATTTAATTTGAAAGTAACTTAAATTTCATGTGATTTAGTAAATATTTTTGAAGTAAAAATTGAGAATTGACAAATAGTTTGGTTAGAAAATCTACCAAATTTTTTAGAAAAATTACTTTTTAACATTAATCAATGGTTAAATATTATTTAGAATTAGTTGTAGATTAATTACCTTATTTTATTTTATTTATTATTTATTTAATATTTATTATATACAGAATTTAACCTTTTAATATTTTTAAAAGATTGATGCGAACTTTTTAAAATTCGGAAGGAGATACCTAAGGTTTGTTGAATGAAAGACCCACGTCTCGGCTAATTTAGGGAATGATCATGGGTGGGTTTATAATCAAGGAATACTATCTCCATGGGGAAGCCCAAAGCAATTGGTACGAGGTCTTTTGGGGAAGCCCAAAGCAAAGCCACGAGAGCTGAGAGTTTATGTTCAAAGCCCAAAGCAAAGTCATGAGAGCTTATGCTCAAAGTAGACAATATCATTTATCATTGCGGGGAGTCATGTTCATCTAATGTCAAATGTCTAACAAAGGACTCCAAAAGAAAATGAGTAGGCATAGTAAAAAATGACTAAGACTCCAAAAGAAAATGAGTCGAGCTTCGATTAAGGAAAGACATACTTTGTTCGAGGGGAGGTATTGGATAAAAGTCCCAGAGCCTTAATTAAGGGGAGACATACTTTGTTCGAGGGGAGGTTTTGGATGAAAGTCCCACATCGACTTGAGTTTATAATCAAGGAATGCTATCTCTCAGAGCCTCGATTAAGGGGAGACATACTTTGTTCGAAGGGAGGTGTTGGATGAAAGACCCACATCTGTTTGGGTTTATAATCAAAGAATATTATCTCCATTGGTATGAGGTATTCTGGGAAAGCCTCATGCTCAAAGTGGATACCATTGTGGAGAGTCGTGTTCATCTACTAAGGTTTAAATATATTTTGTATAATATTTGCCTTATTTAATAAATTTGAATAAAAAATAAGTTTGAAAAAAATTAAGTCCAATGCAATTTAAAGGATTATGACATAATACTATAAACGTGGGAGGGAATCACTTCGGCCAATCAATATACATAGAGAGCACAAGAGTCGCTTGTAATCTTCTAATTTGGCCACCAGAAACCACTTATTTGGCGGATTCTGATTCCAAGTCTTGTGCTTTTCCAAACCCCACTTCCCATGTTTGCCTTCCCTTTCTTCCCCTCAAAACCCTAGGCGGAGCCGGAGAAATCCCCGCCCATGGAAGAAGACAGTATAGATATGGTTCTGGCCAGAGCCACCGACCTCCGATTGAAGATCGGCAACTGCATTCACAATGCAACAACCACTGCTAGAACGGGAAATGAAGCCGCTGACGACGGCGGTTCCGGTTCCGAATCTCCGGTCGGAGATATGGAGGACGATGAAGAAGTAGAACGACTTTTGAGTGTCTGCGATGCTCTCGAGTCCTTGGAGACTCAGCTCTCCTCGTTGCAGGTTTTCTCTTAATTTGAACTATTTTTTATTTCTGTTCTTTCATGTTTCTTGATTTGTTGGTCTGTGATTTTGTGCTGATTTTGATCTTGAATTGCTTTTATTGTATCGTATGATGATTGTTCTAATCTAGGTTTCGTTTTTCTGTTCTTCATTTTCTCATATTCTTGAGCCAAGAGATTGTTTGTCTACTTTTGCTGAATTTAGAACGATCTTCCATTTCATTGAACTTTGAAACTACTTAATGAATTGCTCTGTTCTGCCAAATGAGACCTCGTTCTTTGTTTTGATATTGTTCAAACATGCTTTGCTTGCTTTTTCTTAATGTTTTTCCTGTTATATGAATTGTATTGAACTATTTTGGCCTTTGGAATTGTAAAGCTAAAGCATATTCTCTGTATTTGTCTGTCTTTTCCTTGTTACTCTGCTCAAAAGCATTATGATTGTGGACTGCTCTGAACTTTTACCTTTAATCCCATGGTTAGAGTCATTGTGCCTTGAATTGAACTTCAACTCATGCTATAGGATTAGCTTTGAAATATTTGGTGGATGTATGTGTGGCCATTTAGCTTGTCTCTTGTGGAAAAGAAGCTTAGAGGTCATATGGTAACTTTTTGTAACAGTCGAAGCCCACCGTTAGTTGATATTGTCTTATATCGAACCTAGAATGTTTTGAGCTTTACCTCCAGGTCTTTTAAAACATCTCTATTAAGAGAGGTTTTCACAACCTTATAAGGAATGTTTCGTTCCCTTTTTCAACTGATGTGAGATCTCCCAATCCACCCTCCTTAGGGTCCTCGGGCTTCCCTCAAGGTTTTTTAAAATGCGTTTACCAAGTAGAGGTTTCTACACCCTTGTAATGAATGCTTTGTTCTCCTCTCCAACCGATATGGGATCTCCCAATCCACCCCCTTTAGGGCCTCGAGCTTCCCTTCAAGGTTTTTAAAACACCTCTACTAAGGAGAGGTTTCCACACCCTTATAAGGAATGTTTTGTTCCCCTCTTCAACCAATGTGGGATCTCACAATCCACCCTCCTTAAGGGCCTCGGGCTTCACCACAAGGTTTTTAAAACGCGTCTACTAGGGAGTGGTTTCCACATGCTTACGAGGAATGTTTTGTTCTCATCTCAAACCGACGTGGGATTTCCCACTTTTTCATTTTTTGTTTTTTAGTTTTATAAACATATTTTTATGGTAATTATTCCTTGTTTGTCAGTTCTCAATGTTTCTAAAACTTGTATTGCAATCTTGAAATTCGAAGCAATTATCAAGAGAAAACATTAAACTATGAGAATGTCACGAAATTTTGCCTAACTTGATTATCATTGACCACCACTGATGTAAACCTTGTTTTGTTGAAATAATCACTGAAAGTTTTTTATTATCACACCAGCTAGTGAAGTTGTTTGTGTTTCTTTGGTTATATAGATAGGCTGTTGCTAGAAGGACCTATCTTTTCTTGTTTGCTTTGTGCTCACAGACACGTGAGAAACTCGAGCGGATATCATTGTACTAAATTCAGGTTATATCAGAATAATCCTTGGGTTTATGTTCTGTTTCGTTACTGGTTATAAAACTCCAGGACGATGTAATGTTCATTGAATATATTTGCATAACTAGCTATATAATTATATGTAACTGCTCCTCAAGGTTTTAAAATGTGTCTGGTAGGGAGAGCTTTCCACAGCCTTATAAAGAATGCATCGTTTCCCTCTCCAACCGATATGGGATCTCACAAGTGCCTCTAGGTGCGTCAGCGAGGACGCTGGGCCCCTAAGGAGGGAGGATTGTGAGATCCCACATCGGTTGGAGAGGGGAACGATGCATTCTTTACAAGGCTGTGGAATTCTCTCTCTACCAGACGCGTTTTAAAACCTTGAGGGGAAGCCTGAAAGGGAAAGCCCAAAGAGGACAATATTTGCTAGCGTTAGATTTTGGCTGTACATTATACGATGTAACACTTCCAGCTAAAATTAATGTTGTTTCACTTGTCATTTTAAGGATTTACAACAACAACAGCGATACGAACGGGAAGCTGCCCTCAGCGAGATCGAACACAACCGCAAGATGCTACTCGACAAGCTCAAGGAGTACAAAGGGGAGCATTTAGATGTGATAAATGAAGCTTCTGCCTTTGCTGGGGAGGCAGTAAAGAACAACCATGATTTCATGCTTCCTCCATACCCAAGCCGTCTTCCATTCCCTCTTCACCTAAACAATGGTCATTTATCACCATCCTTGTCTTCTCGCAAAGCTGCCCATAATGGGGTAGCCTTAAGCTACATGAAAAACGACACGGAAAGGGAGTCAAGCGAGTCGTTGACGACCAGCAAACAAGCGAACACGAGAAACTCAAGGAGGAACGGGTTCGGTTCGCTCGTAGCAGCAGCAGCCAAGGTAGTGTTCACCATTGTTGGTGTTGTGTCCATAATGAACATGTCTGGTTTCGGGCCACGAATCGTAGTAAACAGAGCTACTACTCATTTGAAGAAATCCAGTGCGACCGAACATCCATCCACAGAAGACGAGAGACCGAGAACTCGATGCCCACCGGGGAAAATCCTGGTTGTGGAAGACGGGGAGGAGAGGTGTTTGGTGAAAGAGAGAATTGAAGTTCCATTTTCTTCTGCTGTGGTAAAACCAGATGTGAACTATGGATGTGGTTAATTTTCGATAAGGTAGAATAATAATCCTTTTATGATAGGGGCTGGTTTGGAATTTAATAGAAGTTGGAGGGCTGTAAATTAAATTCCCAATAAAAGATTGAGATGTAAAGTTGATAAAAATTGACTGAAATTGAAAATTTAAAAAGCCTAGGGACTGAAGTGAAAAAATGTTGTAAGAAATTTGAGAGAAATCAATATTTTAAGGAGTGGTTACATCTCCCATGCAAATTAATATTATAAAAAATAATAGGCGCGTGAGGCTGATGACGATTCGTAATGGGTCAAAATAGACAATATTTGCTAGTGGAGCTGATATTAGAGTCAGATATCGAGCAGTGTGCCAATTGCTAGCAGTGAACATGAATTGTTACAAATGATAGATATCAGCGCTAGATATCAAGCGGTGTGCTAGCAAAGACGCTGAAATCCCAAGTGAGATAGATCGTAAAATCCAGCAAAGACGCTGAAATCCCAAGTGAGGTAGATCGTAAAATCCGTCAAATTAAATAAATAATTAATTGCCTAACAACTCGGTAGTTTGACTATTGAGTCCAATCCAAAACAAAATTTTAATTAAAAAACAAGCCCAAATAAAAGATTAGTATGAGAAACCCAATTAAAAAGCTACAAATTTGGCAGTGTTGGTAGACAACTCCCTGTAGCTTTGTATTTTATTCAAAGAAGCAAAAAGCAAATCCCCATGGCCTTTCATTTCAACGAAGAGGTAAAAAATTTTATCCATAAACTAAACCCATTTGGATTAGTTCATAAATAGAGTGACCAAAACATGAATTTGCTCATAAGAACACAGACATGGGCACCTGTGGTGGTGAAGGAAGGGTCTTCACTGAACAACAAGAGGCCCTTGTGGTCAAGTCATGGGGTCTCATGAAGAAGAATGCTGCTGATTTGGCCCTCAAACTCTTCCTCAAGTAAGATACTCGTTCTTCGTTCTTCGTTCTTCGTTCAAAGGGTTTGTATCAATGCACTAGAGTTGACTCTTCTCTTTCTTTCTTTTTTTTAATTGTTGTTGGATCTTAGGGTATTTGAAATCGCGCCGTCTGTTAAGAACATGTTCTCGTTTTTGAGAGACTCGAAAGTTCCATTGGAGCAAAACCCGAAGTTGAAGCCTCATGCGTTGAGTGTCTTCACTATGGTGAGTTTATGAACAAAAGTTGACCTTTAGTAGATCGTGTTTGATTCGAATCTTGAACCGTTTGACGTGAATTATAGACTTGTGAGTCAGCCGTTCAGCTTCGAAAAGGAGGGATAGCGGCGGCTAAAGCAACCACTTTGAAGAGGCTAGGTGCTTCGCACCTCAAGTACGGTGTTGTCGATGAACATTTTGAGGTGATTCCGGATTCTATTTCGATTTCAAAATTTAAACTTTATCGTTATTTTGATCGAACGAGAGCATAATAGTGAATTTTTTCGGGTGATAGGTGGTGAAGTATGCACTTTTGGAGACCATTAAGGAAGGAATTCCAGAGATGTGGAGTGTGGAGATGAAAGAGGCATGGGCTGAGGCTTATGATCAATTGGTTTCTGCCATTAAAGCTGAAATGAAGCCTTCTTCCACCTCTTAAAACCTTACCCTTTTATGTCTCAATTTTCACCATGTTTAAATAAACGTCTTGTACGGTGGTTTCTAAATTCAAAAGCGCTCGATCGGGTTGAATTATGATTTCAAGAACCAATTCGGTTCTATTCGGGTTCAGGTTTAGTGGGCAAAGGATCGAATTAGTGACTTCCAACTAAATATTCACAAGTCACAGCGTATCATTAACATCTGTTATAAATATAAAAAATCATAAGCAGATCGATTGAGCTTAATTAGGTATCGTTTTGCTTATACATATAAAATGACGAAAATATCCTTCATAGAAATACATCGTCAAAAAAACATTTTTAAAATGGGATATTACTCCTTAGATATTATAAATATAAATTAAATAATTGAAGCATAAAGTTTGATTGGATCAAATGATTTCACATGCCAAAAGACATAACGTCGAATACCAACATGGTAGTTGGAGCGTTAGTTATAACGTGTAATATATAGTTTAAATCTGCGGAATAAAATCTAATTTTATTTATTACAAAAACTTAGATCTTACAATATATAAAATAAATAGATAAGACCCGAGCAATAATTGATGAAGTTTTTCAATGCTACTTTTGAAGGCGTTAATGAAACAATAATGCAATATCACATGTTGTTCGGTCCTATGATGTTTTATTTTATGTTTTTTTTTTTAAGAAAAAGAATATAAAAGAAATATAATGTTTTTCAATAATTTATTTTAATCCATGTGGAATTAAATTATTTACATAAATTTCAAATTAATTTTCAATCAACCCTTTACTTTTTTTTTTTTATTATTGGATTTATATCCAATTATTTTATTAGAAAAATATCTTAAATACCATTTTTGTTTATATTAATTTTATTTTATTGTATTTTGATATTTCATTATTAGATGAAAATAGTTCATTAATAAAAACATATAACAAAATATTATTAATGGAAATATAATATTAATAAATAAATAAATAAATAAATATATTTATAAATTCGAGTGTGCTGGTTTCTCCTCTCTTTCCCGTTGCAACTTCGGCTTTCGCCATAGACGCGACTTTCAGATACAATGTCGCCTCCGTTCTTCTTCCAAGTGGCGTTGAAGCCATTTCGCCGGAATCTCAGTACGACGCCCCTGGTGCTCTGATGCGGTGCCCTACGGCGGCTGGCGCCGCTTTCATGGACGGATATGCCTTCTTGGAGCTGGCGAGGGCTACATTAGCTTTGGCAGCCAAAGCACACAAGATTGTGAGAGAGATCGGCAGATCGGATTTAGCAAGCGGGATTAGAAAGTAAATTTCCCCCAATTCGAGCTCTCTGTCGCTGGAAATTTGTGGAACGATTGAATTGATCTTCATAGATTCTGAACTACAGAGGAAACAATTAGGGTTTTGATTGAGAATGTGGCTGGCCTTGACTGGGTGCCTCAATTCTTGTAGCCTGCCATCTATATGAATGATTTTCGCTGTGAAGGGCCAGTTCGTGAGGCTAGGGCTTGAGTGCTGAGATGAGGCACAAACTCCCATGGTTTTTGTTTTTCTGAAGAAATGGAAGAGTCGGATGGAGGAGGAGATTGGTACGTGGTGAATCATTCCATATATTTATATACAAGGAAAACTGAGAGAAGATTAGCAGGGCATGTGAATCATGGGGCCATGATAAGACCGTATAAAAACGGCGGAAAATGCACTGAATATGTGGTATGATCCTTTTCCCTTTTGAAGTTTCCTTGTTGCTCCAGCTAGATACCATTACTGTGCAGAAGCTGGGCCGTCACTGACATTTTATCTACAGGGAGAAAGAGAGAGAGAGGGAGGGAGGCCCCATTCTGGACCAACCGACTGCTCAACGTGTATCTCACTCATTGACAATGACAACAATTGGTAACTTTCCATCCCAACTGAGTATTAACCTTTTGGATCTCAGTATCAGGATTTTGACAATGCTTATATATACTGTGCTAATATTCAATCAGGGAAAAGATCAGAATTCTTCTTTTGGCCTTTTTTTTTTTTCTTGTGTATATCTACATATCATCGCCTTTAGTTAAAACAAAAATATTTTGCGATCATAGTGTTTGTGAGATCTCACGTCGGATGAGGAGGAGAACGAAGCATTCTTTATAAGAGTATGGAAACCTCTTCCTAGCATATGTGTTTAAAAATCTTGAGGGGAAGCCTGAAAGAAAAAGTCTAATGAGGACAATATCTGTTAACGGTGTGCTTGGGTTGTTATAAATGGTATCAGAGCCAGACATTGGGCTAAGTGCTAACGAGGAAGTTGAATCCCGGGGGGGGGGGGGGGGG